>NC_135440.1:24646712-24911712 GCF_051991255.1 Vanacampus margaritifer | reverse complement strand
AACGTTTGTGATTGTTTGTGAAGGTAGCAAATGTTCATTTCTCATCCAGATTTGTTCAAGGTCGCAAACGTTTTGCTAAACGCTCGCCAGACTTCACTAGATGTTTGCCATAGTTTTTGGTTTCTTCTCGCAATTAAATTTGGAACATATTCCAAATTTCCTTACAAGAAAAAAACATTCAAACTGTTGACAAATGTCTAGCAAAAAATACTCGCAATAAATGAAATCCACGAAATAGTTAGCTTTATGTTTTTAATTTTATTTTTATTATACATGTTTTAAGGCTTTAAAACCACATCACCACACAGTTTATACGTTTTTCTCATTGAAGCATTGTAAAAAAAATAAAATAAAAATCTTACGGAATCGTGTTACACCAGTGAGTCTAAAATCAAGTTTCTTTTTTGTCACCAAATTGCGAGATGCGCCAGGTGTTGCAGAAGCCGCATCGACAGGGACGACCAGTCAAGTGTAGCGCGTCTAACAAATTCATAAACAGGGTAAGCCCTTATCCCGGCACTGTTTTACTTTTTTTTTTTAATTATTATTATTATTTTTATTTTATTTTATTTTTTCTGGAGAGCTCAGTATTGTTCATTCGGTAATTTTACCGATTTGACATGTCATCATCATTGCTCTCCTTTTTTTTTTTTTTTATATATATATATATATTTTTTGTATTTTTATTTTTTTTTTGTATGTGGGTGTGTATGTGCGTGCGCGTGTGCGTGCATTCACTAGTTCACCTAAAACCTATAAAAAAAAAATTAAAAATCCCATACCGTTTTATTATTTTTATTTATTTTAAAAATATATATTATTTTATTTAAAAAAAAAAAATCTTAAGACAAAAAAAAAGCTTGTTTATCGCCACTAGTTTTGACGTCCACTGCCGCTTTCCTCAGGGGGTGAACGTTTGTGATTGTTTGTGAAGATAGCAAATGTTCATTTCTCATCCAGATTTGTTCAAGGTCGCAAACGTTTTGCTAAACGCTCGCCAGACTTCACTAGATGTTCGCCATAGTTTTTGGTTTCTTCTCGCAATTACAAATTTCCTTACAAGAAAAAAACATTCAAACTGTTGACAAATGTCTAGCGAACGTTTGCGACCTTGAATGAAGCCTGATGAGAAATGTGTGAAACGTTCGTCGCAGCAGTGCCGCTGTATTTCCTGGAACACGCAGGTTGTAATTTCAGCAGCTATTTTCGATAGGAACGTATTAGTGCAAAAGCCGATATGAGCGCTCCGTAGTATCACGTGTGTGGCTGAAAAAATGGATTCATCATTCAAGAGCAGTGATTCAAATTAGACAAACCAACCAAAACACGCATTCGTTTATGCTGTGTCGGGCCAGGCAAGCCCGACCGTGTGCATTAGGAGGACGGTGCTGTTCAGATAGTAGCGGCAAGGTGATGATGTGCGGAGTGTGTAAATAGACGGGCCGGGGGTCTATTTATAAAATTGGGTTGAGTGGCCCTTTAGCCGGGGGTTAGCGTCGGCGTTGCGTTAGCTACCACTCCAAAGTCATAGTCTTAATATGCAGTGGAAATGTTACTTCAAAATGTCCAATAACATGACATCAACCTCCTTTTGCGTTTTTTTTTTCGAGAAGCTAAAGTGGATCAATTGTTAAGCTGCGGTGAGGCTGTTCCTATTTCGTTTGACTAGGGAATCCTCACCGTATGATTTAGTGTTGAGGATGGCCATAAAACTTCGTCCAACATTCTTTCGAGGGCGGCGTAACAGGAGTGCGAGTGATTTTTCATGCAGTGATTGTCCCCCTTTGACAGATGTAGGACAAACGTTAAGTATGGAGGTCAGCGTGTACATATTATATTGCACGTGACCTTTTTTTTGCAGCGGTGCGAAGTAACAGAGTGCAAATACATATAAATATGTAAAAGGGTGATTGTTTTTTGAGTATGTATTTTCATTCTACTTTTGCAATGGCTTTGCGTCCGTTGTTTGACCTTTTAGCTAACTTTTGATAATGGTCATCACTGCCACCTATAGGATTGGAGTGGAACAGCGTTGTTTTAAGATTACATTCATTTATTTATTATTTATTTATTTATTGATTGATTGATTTATTGGCTTTTTTTCCCTCTAGCAGAGGTCTGAGCCAAGTTATGAGTTTTTGATTTACAGATTTTTTTTTAAAATTATTAATAATTGTTCACAACCAGTATAAAGTAAGGTGAGCTTGGATACGCATAAAAATGAAATACAGTGTTTATGAAAAATGTTGTTGGAACCCGTTAGGTTAAGGTTGGTAACAGCTGCCGAGTGGTTGAGACATTCTTCTCACCCTACAACTATGGGAGGAGTTAATGTTAGCGATAGTTAAAGGCACATGTATAAATCAAGCTATAATACGATATATATTTTTAGTTTTAATTTCAATATGAAGTATGTAAAGTGACCCAAGATGGTCAAGGCAGTCAATCAATGACTGTTTCTGTATTGTTATATTGTTTTTATAAATACATCATTGCTCGTATGAATATTGTGATATTGATCATGTGATATATATGATGTAAAGTTTTATGTCAATGCAAACAAATTTGTCATGAATTGTTTGTCATACTGTTTTTTTATTAAAACACACATATTTACACACTGGAATCTATACAACAGCAGTAGTGGCAATGATATCTACATATATACCTGTATACATTTTTTTTAAAACCTATGAAAAATACAGAACCTAATATTTGCAATTCAATATCATTTATACACTCACTGGCCACAACATTAGCCACACCTGCACAATTCATTGAGATTCAATGCAATTCCGCCTTAACAAAGATAATGTTTTTGTTACAATATTTAACCTTATCCTACGTATGAAATACATAAAACAAATATTATTATTTTTTATATTGCTGCATTGGCTACTGGCAGGTGTTTCATATATTTTTCCATACTCCCCAAACTACTGTATTGTTTTTGGAGAGCCATTGTTTACAATATTTTTGCTTTGACTTGGGAGCAAAAATTTGAGATGTGAGCACTTGTGAGTTACGTCACAAGCAGCAGTTTGGCAGAGAGTAAATTTAAATTTCATTTTGTGTATTTAAAAAAAAAAAACACACACATAAATTTGCCATAGCAAACTCTGCTATCTTAATGCTAACAAACATTGCAAAATACCATAAATGGGCTAACCTTGGTCTCCCAGTGTTACAGAACAGATATTTGAACACAAATGGTGGTGACGTTTCTATCATACTTCTGCCAAGGAGCACACACCAGAAGGAGCAACACATATACATTGCAATGAAGCAAAAAAAATCGGGCGTATAGTGTGCTATTTTTTTATAGTTTAAAAAACATACTATGAAAATATTTGTTGTTTTTTTAAGAGGCCATTAACGGCTTAGTGGCATTTCCATTCATTTCAATGGCTAAAATGATTTGAGATACAAGTATATCGATACTTAAAAATGTATTTTCCTTGTTAGAAAGAGCAAGTTGAGCAAAAAGTACTGAAACATTGAACCGTTGGACATTCAAACGTTTAGAGAAGGTCAATTGAAGTTCACTGGTAACATTTTAGGTTCACCCTGAAATTCATACAATGTCCTTAACTCATTCACTGCCATAAATTCCTTCATATTAAAAATTAGGGGCGACTGGCGATTAAAATTTGTAATTGTAATTAATTGCATGATTTCAATAGTTAACTCACGATTAGTCACAAATTTTATATCTGTTCTAAATGAGTAATAGAATAAAATTCTAAGTTTTCATACTCTTGTTAACAAAAATAATTTTTTTTAAACGAATAGAAATAGTTGAAATTAATTTTTGACGTCTATAGCCGTCAATGGCAGTGAATGAGTTAACTTTTTGTGAATATCGTATCTGGTCAAATAGAAAAACTAAAATCCCTCATATGTTCCCTTATCTCTCCCCTCTTCCCTCCCTCACAATCTCCTCTCCCACTCCTCCTCCCGCCTCTCTGATTTTCCTGGCTTCCCTCTCAGCCTCCTCGTCCCTCCTCGTCTCCTCCTTCTCCGTCTCCGTGAGCCAGGGTCCTCCCAGGTAGCTCAGGATCTCCTCGGGGTTCCCTCGCCGCTCCGGGTCCGGGTGGAGCAGCTGTCGGAAAAGCGCCATGACCAGCGAGCTCAGGCCGTGGAACTGTGACGGAGGCGGGTTGTTCCGGTGGTTCTCCTTCATGATGGTGTAGCAGTCCGCTTCCTTCCCGCCGCTCTCGCTCCCGCGCTCAAACCAGGCCTTGTATTTGGTATAGCCGGGATCGGCGCCGGTGCTCTCCTCCCAGGGGAAGCAACCGGTCAGCAGGCAGTAGGTGAGGATTCCGAGGGCCCAGCTGTCGATGCAGGGCTCCACCGTTATCCACATGTGCTCCTTCTCCTCCTCTGTGACCTCCTTCGCCTTCTCCGCCTCCTTGGCCGACTCCACCTCGGGGGTGCAGAAGGGCGACTCGTACCAGACGGCGCCGACGGTGTAGCCGATGGGCCGGGTCAGGCCAAAGTCACCCAGTTTGACCCAGCGGCACGAGCTGTCGCACAGGAAGATGTTCTCGGGTTTGATGTCCCGGTGGACGAAGCCCAGGGTGTGGAGGTGGGTCACGGCGCCGCTCAGCTGGGACATCACCCTCTGGACGTGCTCCTCGTCCAGGCCGACCTACAACACAGCGGACACGCCTTTTAAAGCTAATTCTTGGGTACGGATTATCGTGAAGGGATGAAATGACAATCTATCATGTTAATGAGTTCTCGTGATAATTAGGAAACAGATCAATATCAACTTTCTATAAATCTCATACCTAAAAAATCATAATGTCCCATCACTGGTGAGCTATTTTTAGAACAGGCAGTGAGCCCTGGTGTTAAATGGCGACCCCAAGTGGACAAATGTGTTTTTGTTGACTCTTGCGTTGTTTTAATCAGAATTAGCTTTTTAGTTTAATTTTATGTTTCCTTTGTTTGTCTTATCTCAAGCAGGGGCGTGTAAAGGAGGGGGCCGATGCGAAGCAATTCCACCCCCCATCTACGGTATATAAAGGAAGCGGGCACACAACCTGACTTACGGCTACATATTGACAGTAAGTGTGAAAATGTTTACCTTTTTGTTTACATTGTATTTGGGGCCCTGGTTTCTTTCAGTCTTTGTTGGTTCATTGTACCTTGTTTGCCTTTTTGTCAATATATTTCTGGTTCCTCTTTGCATCCACACCTCCACCACCAAAACCCTCAAATAAGACAATTTCCATCCATTCAGTCCCAACCATTTTCACTGAAGCAACCCCCTTCGCTCCCGGCTGTTTAATTGGATTTTGACTGATTTTACAAGGCCCACAGAATATTGTGTTCTAGTGCTATAAAAACATGGAACCTACCAAAAGAAAGATTATAGTCTCTTCTTTCATCAGGAAAAAAAAGTACATTTGTATATGTTTCCGTTTTGCAGCAATTAGCATTGGAATATAGCTAAGTTTTATCATTATTCACAAACCTGTTGAAAACACTGGCAAAAAGAGCTTGTTGCAACATGGCCCTGGCTGATCTCTTATACTCTGCTGCCACTTGCTGGCTGTTTTTTGTTGTTGTAATTACCATTGCTTTAAGCAACCTCTTCAGGTCATTTTTGGGAGTGAAGGACAAAATAATTTAAAAAAACGTATTTATACGTTTTTGGGTTTGAATGAGTTAATTTGGCTTTACACGATCAGGATTTTTCGGGTAATTAGTGATTAACGAGTTTTGAAAAAAGACTGATCACTGATTCAGTAGGAAGATGGAGCAACATATCTATTAAAAAAAAAAAAGATTTATGGGGGGGGGGCGCTTAAAAAAACGCTGATAAACATTAAAATGACATGTGATGTCATATTTCGCAGAGCCAATCAATGACGTTATTGAGTGATTGGGCAAATTAAGACATTACAGCCGATCACCGATTTTGCATGAAATGCAAAATATCGTCCGAATTCAAATTTTTAAGTTTGCAGGTCCTCGACCATTCGCTACTCAGGCTCCACTTCTCTGGAATTCCCTTCGTGTGGAAATTAGAGCCACCGCCACAGTTGGTATATTTAAATCTTATTTTTCCCACACGAGAACATGCAAACACCGAGCCAAGATTTTTACCCAGAACCACTCAACGTTGGGGCACATGTGCTAACCGCTAGGACCACCGTGTTGCTATCGCTCAGCATTCACAACACAATTGTGGCGTGCTGAGAACAAGTCACACACACACACACTCAGTGACGCTGATGGAAACCTCCTGCCTCACTTCACACGCTTGCCTGCTGCTAGCCCGAGAGCCGAGCTGCGTGTTCTCGCTCTTATCGCTCGCTTTACTTGTTACTGGCTGTGACAAGACGCCTGGTGACCTTTATCCACGTCTTTTTTTTTTTTTTTTGCTGATATAGACAAAAGTTCTTTAATCCGGCCCACCGAGCATTTAACACTTGGCCCAACCGTGTGTGTTCAAAATCGAACCAAGTGCCCTTGAGCACAAAAGTCAACTGACCTCTGATACAATCACGCTGAACAAGTCCCCGTAGAGGCCGGCCTGCTGGGCAAAGACGTAGTGCGACGAGGTGGAAAAAAAGATGCCCAGCGCGCGTGTCAGCGAGGGGTGCGTGCAGTAGGAAAGAGACAAGTTGTATTCCCGCAGGAAGGACGTGAGACTCGTGGACTGGCGAGGGAAGAACTTCAGTGCCATCGGCGTTCCTGGAAGCAGATAAATGACACGATGTGAAACATACGATGGAACCCGATCCTGAAGAATAGCTCTCGATTAAAACGGCGGGTGTGTAAAAGGCAAAATGGAGGCTATCCAAAAAACTCATCCGTCCTCACATTACTTGACGTTTCATCGCAAGCGTGAAACCAGAGCCGGGATTGGTTACATTAGAGATGCATTAGTGGCTTTATTTTGCATGGCGCAAGCCGCGTGTTACCTAACCCAGTTAAGGGAGCGGGACGGCGCGGGCGGGAATTCCACGCGGCGACAATTGAGACGTAATGAGCTTTGATGTGTCACGGCAACGGGCCGCCTGACCTTTCTTCCTGTGTACGGCCAGCATGACCTTGCCGTAGGAGCCTTCGCCCAGGAACTTGAGGACCTGGAAGTGGTCGGACACCTTGAGGTTGGAGATGGCCTGCGCCGACAGGAAGCAGCGCTCGTCAAGCTCCTTGGCATTTGCCGCCTGCGTGGAAGCGGAGGAGGGGGAAGTAAATGTCAACCGGATGTTTATCTTTGTCTTGCGTTGTGATGTGTTAATACGTAAGAAAAGAACAATCTTTCACTCAAAAATGAAGCAACGCGCTTATCCTCATGGGAAATGTGGTCTTCTTTTAGACATAACGTTACCGCTTTTGTCCATATGGCGCCGCCATAATCAACATAAACTGAAAGTTCCTTAGTGTTGCTTTAACTAGGGCTGGGATTTAAACAATTGAATAATTGATATAAAATGGATTTTCCTTTTCGAACCCAATATCGATTCATAAAACCGTGAATCGATTATTTAAATATCTAATTTTTCCCCAATAATAGAATTTTAAAGGCAATTTTTTTTCTATCTTACTGTTTTCTTGAAATTTACTGTTCACATGAATTTAAAAGTATTTTCTGAAATTATGCGGTTAATTAAAAAAAAAAATTATAGCTTAGAAGCACTAAAAATGAATGCACTAATTTTGACACCCCTAGTAATAGTGGTAGGGAGTAATAAGTAACTACTTTTTCAAGTAACTAACTAGTAATGAGTAATCTATTACTGATTTTGAGTAACTTGCCCAACACTGTATACAGTATGCTTTTACAGTCCTAACTTAAAACTCAGGCTTCAGTCAGATATCCCAGCATGCATTTGGGCAGAAAGTGTCAGGACACATGTTCTCTCTCTTTCGTCCTACGAGCGTGGTAAACACGGTGTTTTATCAGGACGATGGCGGCATCTGGAGCTGTCACTCAGCTCTTAATGGTCGACGCTTTGTCTCCTCCAGTCACAGCTTGGATGATACGCTTTGAAGTCAATCCCTTATCACGTCAACCCGGGCAAATTTGGGAAGGGTGCGAACGTTTGCAAGGCAGCACTCCAGACAAAAAACATGCTTCGACTGTCATGTGACGACATGCAAAACCTTTTGGGAGATTTGCACACATTCCCTGCTGGCGTCGGAATAAAATGTCTTCAAGTGGGAGAGTGACACTTGGCAGAGATATGATGAAGACGTCTCCATTTTTTAAATAGAGCATTTGACCTCTTCGATGTTGAGCAGATGGATTAAGCGCGATGGATTCAAATGTCCAAAAAATTCAAAGACAGTCACGTTAGAGGAAGCATGTTTATGCCAATGACCTGGCAGTTTGTCATATAGCGTTACGGACCATGTAAATCGATGCTGATTTAGGGCGACATGGAACAAAATATCTACTGTTAGATTCTTTGACTGCTTTCCAAAGTCTTGGGGGCTGGCAACCAGTCCAGGGTGTACCCCGCGTCTCGCCCCAGGTCAGATGGGATAAGCCCCAGATCGCCCCGACCCTAATGTGGATAAGCGCTATGGAAAATGGCTGCCTGGCTGGTTTTCCAGTGTTTTAATTAAGAACGATGTTACATTCCCAAAATGCAGATCTGATTCCTTCATGTTGGAAACTTTAAAATGAGATTTTAATCTTTTATCTGCAATTCGAAGGATTTTTTTTTTTTTACGTCAAATGTTTTGTGGCTTTATTCACCTGTTTTTGTTTGCGTTTTTCAATTTCTATATATTTTAATTCATATTTATTTATTTTTATCTATATTTAAAAGCTTTATTAATTAATTTAATAGTAAATAAATAAATATAAAAACGCTTTCAAAATGTTATTTTACATTTTAAAAGCGTTTTTCTATTTAACATTAATTTTTTTAATTTTTTACTTAAAAGCTGTGCGTGACAAATTCATTATTATTATTTTATGTCTAACCTACAGTAAAATATTTTATGAATTTCTGCACGGTCGCATTATGTTTATTTTGTATGGGTTGAAATTTTAACTTATTATTATTATTATTATTTAAAAGTGCATGGTTTTAATATTTCTTATACAGTAATATTTATTTAACTTTCTATATTCTTTTGAGTATAGAAAAGTCCTTCCATTTACATAGTTTATTTTACAAACAAAACAAAACAAAATATTTCCTATCATTTGTATGTTAAGATAATCTTTACCTTCATATTCAAGGGTAATATAAGCAATAAATGTATTAATAAGTATACTTATATTGAATATGAATATATATATATATATATATATATATATATATATATATATATAATTAAATATACAACTGCAGTGTTTGCAACAGTTTTATAGGTTAATTAAACATATGTTTATAGATTCTAATACTGAAAATCACAGAGGAGTCGTCCATTTTTTATTGCACGGAGAGCATGTTCGCAAGATGAAATTATTATTCAAGCTAATGGCATGACTCATGGATTTCTTTTAGCGCCCCGCATGGGCCAACATTCTGAACGTGAAGTTCGGAGGGAGCGCCGGACTCGGACGAAGCTGAGTATTAGCTGATAAAAGGCAAATTGATGGTAGGCAATAAAATAAATGGACAAAGAAGCAATAAAATTAGCTTTGCATGCTTTGGCAAGTTTGCGCTTAAAAAAAACAACAACTGGATAAATGAATTTGATGAAAGTACTCACTGTCATGCTTGTATGAAGTTTGTGCTGGTCGACTTCTTTTCGGCTGATCGTCCTCATAAGCTTGTCGTCGCACTTGGATGCAGCAGGTGTGCTGCGCCGTAGCCGTTTGCGCGCTTGCGGATGAGTCGATCGGACCCGCAGCTGATCGGCGCAGTGGCAAAGTAGACAATGACCGCCTCTCCCTGAGGGGACACACTTAGTCCAACACTCTCTCTCTTTTCCTGCTCTGCGGCCAAGTCTGTCTGCAGCTCGCCTGGTGGGACTGCTGGCAAGTGGGCCTGAACGGGTCGCGAGGTATTTCAAACTTCTCTTTCACCCGCAGACCCCCCCCCCCCCCCTCACCTCCCACAGCCACTGTTGATGCCCCCCTTCCACTCCCATTTCCAATATGTCACTCACCTTTCTTGCCTCCCCCCCACCGTCACTCCGTCCCTCCCTCTTTCCACGTCTCGCCTTTTTTCTCACCCCTCGCTCACAGTCTGAGTCGGTGAATTCCCTCCGTCGTGCAGGATTCCTGGATAATCAACAGGTATGCAGGAATGGTCGCAATAGGCCAACAAGCTGTACTCTTGATCCCAGGACTCTTACTGGGATTACAGAGTACAGTTAAGCGTGCCTCTGCGGGATTTATTGTCCCAGATCACTCTCCTCTTATGTTACTCTTCATTCCATGTCTATCAATGCATGGGCAGTAATAAAGGAATGAAGCGCACAAAATATGTCAACCCCCACCCCAGCCGACCCGCGTTAATGCATTCAACTGTTTGAAGACTTCCCAAAACAGCTTCAATCAGATCCAGGACCCTCATCTCACTTTTCATTTTACCGTGAACTGACGTAAACAACATTTGTCCATCGTGAGAAGTCATTACATAAAATACGATGCATGACACGTTTTTAATGAAGAAAAATGTCACTTTTTTGCGAATTATACACTGAACGCAACAATGTGGAGTAAACAGTATTGACTGGCGAGTATGTTTGAATTTATTTAAATTAGGGGTGTCAGGCGATTATTATTTTTTTTATCTTAATTAATCACATGACTTCAATAATTAACTCACAATTAATCGCAAATTTTATATCTATTCTAAATGTAGTTTTCATACTCTTGTTGAAAAAATGTTAAGCGAATAGAAATATGGCTGCATCTTTTAGTCATTTCATAATAATTCATAAAATTGAGTTAAAAATAAACAGATGTACTATACTGTAAAAAAAAATGTGATATTGATTTGTAATTTTCTGCCACTAGATGGCATGATTGCATTTGTAAGACACTGGTGACAGCTCAGTGCATTTTTCTTTTCATATTAACTCATTTACTGCCATAAATTCATTTAAAAAAAAGATTATTAAAAATTAAAGGCAAGAGGCGATTACATTTTTTTGTTGTAATTAATCGCATGACTTCACTAGTTAACTCACGATTAATCACACATTTTAGTGTTACTAAATGTACTAGTACTAGTTACTTCCCCCGACCGTTATTGCTTAAATAGTATTCATTAATCAGTTCCACATAATCGTCATACTTCTTAATGATCAAATATAATATCCATCCCTACTATCTCTGTCTTGGAACCTATTATGGGATGACAGCAAAGAGTTGCAACGGAGCCTTCCGCACGCACAAAAAAAAAAAAACAGATTCCATTCAAACATTAGCATCTTCATGCCAGCTGTTCTTCCTACTTAGCACCATCTGCAGGTCAAACGTGCTCTTCTCCGGCTCGCATCGCCTCAACACCCTCCTCCTCTTTCTGTCGACGCCCTTAGATTTCCCCCCTGGTAGTACACACTAGCGGACTATTATTGCTACCGCCAGCGTTATGTAACACAAACACAGGCTGCTATCACAACGAGCGGGCCGTACTCAGGTTACTGGCCGCCCACCTGACCCCTGCTGTGTTTTGGGCCCCTCATGGATGCCATGCACAAGGCAGTTTGTAGTCACTCTATAGGGGATCCTCCGCCCCTGCTGTGGCAACCTCGGTCCACTCCATCATCCTAAATACAGCCTTCGTCACTCGGTCAACGGTGTTTACACACATGCACAATACATGTCAACATGTTGACAGTTAAAAAAAAAAAAGCATTTTATAGTTATAATGTAATATGAATCCAACGGCTATAACGTTCCAACAATAATGTTAATCCGACTGCTAACTAATGCTAGCTAACTTACTAGCTCATAGCATGGGGCCATAGTAGACACTTGTCGATATACTGTAGTTGTGTGTCAAGTTCAGAGGTGGCAAATCCAGGTCCGGAAAGTAAAAACCATGCCACAGTTTGGCTTTAGCCACAGGCGCTAGCTAGCTAGCTAGAAAGCTCCCTAGCTAGCTCCTATGGTGTTTGTTTACCTTTTAGGGAGCTAGCAAGCTAGCATCAGGGGCTAAAGCCAAACTGTGGCAGGGTTTTTACTTTCTTGACCTGGATTTGACACCTCTGGTCAAGTTTTGTTGTTGTTGTTGTTGTGTGAAATAGTTTTAGATCTGAAATGTTCAACATTAACTACTGACAAAAAAATATACAGGGGTAAAATAATTGTCCTGACTAAAACGTTGACATTTTTTGTTGACTAAAACTAGACAAATAAAATTATGTTTTCTTGGACTAAAATGCTAGATTTATAGTCGACTAAAAATGGACTAAATAAAAACGGGATGAGGTTGACCTACTATGTTAAAAACTAACAAGCGTGATTAAAACTGGACTTAAACTGAGACTAAATTTAAAAATGGCTGATAAAATTAACACCACTACAAGCACAGTTTGAAAGTTAAACAAATAACGGCGGCTTTCTAATAGTCGATGGTTCCTCCGTTGGCTAGTAACAAACATACAGAAGAATTGGTTTAATTGATTATCTTCAAATAAATACCGTAATCCTTTGGGTGGTTCAAGAACATTGTAAAAGGCCGCAGCGCATAGAAAATGTTGGGAATTCCTGTTTCATTTGCCAACAAGAAGATTTCAACATTGTTAAAGGGATATTTGACTCATTGAGCCATTTTCAGCAGTAAAAAGTTCATATTTTGTCCAGAATTAATTTGATGAATTTTTCATGTACAATTAATGAGCTGAGGAAGTAGGTAACTAACAACCAATCATGGCTTTGTCAGCACAGGTGATGTCATCTTCAGTCGACAGCAAGTGGACAAAAATGTTTTTAAAGCTATTAATTGTACAATTTTAAAAAATGAAGTTATCAAATTCTGGATAAAATATGAACTTTTTACTACTGAAAATGGCTCATTGAGTCAAGTATCCCTTTAACAGTTGGTTTGAGGATACCTAAATTGTTCGGATGAAATGTTTGGCGTGGGGTAACAAAGTTTGGCTGTGTGACATAACCACTCGCCGCACCACCTGTCACAATGGCCTTTTGTGACAGTGATAATCGCCTGCATTTTTTTGGTTTATCTCCACGAGATTAATATTTCCAAAGCAGTGTCACTGTGCTTTAGCATACTATCTTTCCGCACGGGTCATGCCACAGTGTTTTCTCCTGTCGCCCTTCCCTGGTGAGACCTGAGATAAAAGAGGAACACAGGAACACGCATGTCTGCAAGGGCAGCTGTTCCTGTGTTGTTCTGATCTGCGGGGCTTACTATGTAGTATTTATGGATCCACAGACAAATGACTGTGAGCGTACAGTTAGTGCCGCTATGTGGATGGCGCACGCTACAACCACAGCCCCTGTCACGCATTACAACTGCTTAGCGTCTCTTTTGCACTGATTAGTCAGCATGACTGCAAGTAATCGGCACTAGACAATAACACTGTGTAGCACAAGTGCACCACCGCCAAGGTCAATCTGTCAACTGAAGAACAAAAAAAAAAGCAAAACAAAATTACAACGCTTTAGCGTAGTAGTCTTCTTAATTGTATTTGGGGGGGCATGGGACCTGGGGAATGTGTTGTTTTTATTTAGTTGTTTTTTTAAATTATGCCTTAAAATAATAAATTACACATCCACTCCAGTAGGTGGCAGTGGTACTCTTATTTATTTATTTTATTTCAGGTGTATTAATGCACTTCAACTCTTTTCTGTGGCAGACTGAAAAAAAACATGTTAATAAAGTTATCCTTTCTTGTACATTGATTTATTTTTATTTATTTATTTTATTGTTTTCTTTAATGTTAATAATATGCAGTGGTATACTTCTAACAATTTTGTAGACAAATTATGCTATTTATATAGTCTGGGTGAAGGGTTGTTGGAAAGGGGCATGAAATATTTTCTGCTTCCTATGAGGGGCATAATAACACAAATGAATTGAGAATTACTGTACTAGTGATACTAGTACTACACTGAATGAGAATCCCAAAATAAAAATATAGAAACAACAATTCCTACACCACTGACCTAAACCAGAACAAGTCATTACGCAACATTGGACATATAATTGTCGTTTACCGGTGTAAAATAAAACAAAATAAAATAATTTTTAATCCAATCTCTATGTAATTTGGTGGAAGCTTGGCCAAGGAAGAATAGTGCATCTTACTAATGCTATGGCGATTTCTCGCCAATATTTATATGACTACAATTTCAACTACTTCTGGATAGATAGATAGATAGATAGATAGATAGATAGATAGATAGATAGATAGATAGATAGATAGATAGATAGATGGATAGACTGGCTGACGTCATCATCAGATAGAGATGACAGCAACACAATGGACGGAAGTTGTTCTCATCAAGTAAATGAGGTCTGTGTGTACATCTTGTCGTTTGTCTATTTTATTGACGTTGTTGTAAATGATGCAAAGTGTTTCTGTGCAACTTGGCCGTGCGTGCGTGTGCGTGAGCGTGAGGAAAACAAAGGTGGCGGGGGTGCGGTCTGGCCGTCGTCGCTAGCGGAAGCGGAAACTCGGCCATCTCCTCCTCGCTGCTCCGTTCAGGCTAGCCCGGGGTCAGTCCACACGCTCCGATTTGGATCTTTTCTCGGGCCGTCTCGTCACCTATGTGGCCCACGTTTTGTTTGTTCGTGTGACCGCGTCACACTCGGCTGCGCTCCTCATGCCGGACATGCCCGAGCCGTTTCGCAGTCCAAATGGCGAACTAGCATCAGCTAGCTCGCTAGCTAATCTCTCTTAGCCGCAAGCAGCAAGTGATACCTTTGACCACTCGCTTACCGGTAGGTAACAGAACACCCGCTATGGTTGATTTTTAACATTTGGGCTTAACCGCGTGCTTGAACATTTGTCGTATATTGTTGCTCCACAGCTAAGCCATCGTGTAGCTTGTTTCTACTTTACCCAGACTCAAGTGAAAGCTTGGGGGCAAAGTGTTTTTTTTTTAAGCACAGGTACAAACCCACGGGATAGTGGTTAGCATTAGCTAGCACAGGCAAATGACAGATGAAGTCAGTGAGTGGTTATTTTTAGCTTCTCAACCTCTCGTTCAGCTTTTCAATAATACATTTGAATTTGTTTAAGTTGTGTCTGTTGTAGTGTTTGAATGGAGTAGCCGTCCGGTCTTTTCAGGCTTTAGCTAAGTTAGCATAGCAAGTGTTAAGTTGGTAGGCGTGTCAGGCAGGCTGCTTCAATAAGTGGAGGCTGTTTTGTTCATGTCAATTTTATACTTGTTAATCACAACATCGTGTTTTACTTGCAACATACGATGACAATAAAGGCTTTCAGTTCTAGTCTGACCTTCGTGGGTGCACGTCATAACGTCAGTGTAACCACGAGCTGTTGATATGGATCGTTGGCAAATTCCCCTCAAACAAGTCAAGTCGATTTTATTTATATAACGTCAGTTCATAAGTTATTTAGAAACACTTTACACAATGAGCAAACCATCAACCTAACTCATCATACATTATGTTATGTATATAAGAAAATCAATTGAACCCCACAGTCCTATAAATAGCAACCTGACAAGATTTCCCCAAAATGAGTCTATCAAAATGCAGAGTCCCTTTAGAACGGCCACTTAAACCCGAGTACACCGCACAAAGATTTTGGAATATTGGATCGATGGTTGGTTCCAAAGTAATACATTTTTTTCGTGTTAGCAATAACACTATAACTTGATTATTTCTCAACTAATCTCCTTGACCCTTTTGATTCTTCTTGTACCCGGGGAACTCCTTCTCTGATTGGCAGACAAGTTTTAGTTAAAAGTATCCAGGGCCCAAAGTCGATACATCAAAAATACCGTCACGTTGCCCTAAAAACTTGACCTAAATAGCGTAGATGAAACATTTGGTGAGATGAGTCATGTGGGCAGTAGAATAAGTAATTCGCGTTGATCATCAATTATTATTTTCATTGGTGTGTTTGTTATTGTGGATTTTAGAGGCGTTTGAAATGCTTATTTCCTGTGTTGTAGGAAATTCCACAAAGATGGCGGCCACTTGTCACGTTGCTACTGTAAACACTTGAGGACGGAGGCTAGAACGCCGTCAACTCGCATTAGAGACGTGGCCAAATACGACTAAAGTGGACTAAAGTTTGCAATTCACACCTGCACATCAACGGGAAAACTGCAATGCTATATTGGGTTTTATACTTCTTCAATTTGCACTGTATATAATCAAACCACAAAAACGTGGTGCGATTGTCAAGGATGGCCACAGAGAAGAAAACAGGCAAGAAAAAAAGAACAGTGGATATTTTTGAGGAAAGTTGTTGGCAATGATTGCTCGCCGCAAAAGGCATGTAAAGTACTGTATACTCCCTTATCCATCGGCTTGTCTGAACTTTGAGACTCAGTGGTGGCTAACTGACACAGGTATTTAGTTTGTTATGCAACCCTTTGACCTGTGTGTGGCTTTAGATATTCGATTCAATGTTTGGTCTTTTTTTTTTTTTATGCAGCTGGGATTGTCGATGCACACAGTGAGTGATTATTTCAGGACATGGAAATAGTTTAAAAGTATTTTGAATCAACATACACGGTTGTATCAGTGGTTTGGAGGCCAAGCTGTGCACTTTGCTCACACTCTCCCGTCTTGATATAGCCATGCGGTATATCAATGTAATAATATCTGAGAAGTGCTGCTGGAGCTAAGAGACTGATGACCTGTGCTTGGCTGATGACCTGTGCTTGACTGGGTTACTTCCGAGTAGGCAGAGTGACATACTTTAAAGATGTGAAAATGTCCAGTTTTGTGGACAAAGAAAATATTACCCATGATGAGTATTTTTTTAATTTATTTTTTCTGTCTTGAGTTGCAAGCAAAAGTTTGACTTCTTGGCACTAGATGGTGGCAGTGAACTTCACAACAAGCAGCAGTTTAGTAGATGCGCAACAATTTTTACAAAAAAAAACAGAGGCCAAGTGCTTGCTGTAAACTGTTTACTGGGGGAAAAAAATAAACAAAAACGAGAATTACACGTTGCATATTTAGTCAAACAGCCCATAACTTTGTCCGATGATGGTCTGCAAAATGACAATTAACTTTTTTTTTTGTTGTTCTCGTGCGGTGGCGCATGGAGGAGGTAGGGAGCAAGACGAAAGAAATACTGCAAACACTGATACCTTTTGTTCTCTGCATTCCCCTTTAAAAAGGCGACTGGGTACTATTTAGCCCCAAGGACAACATGAGTAGCATGAGTAATCTACAGGTCTGTTTTAAAAAATAGCTTCCCAGTGATAGGACACTGTGAATTGCTAAGAAAAAATAATACAGAAGACAAACCTAACATGGTACATGTTTTCTGTACCAATATTCTATATTTTGTTTGACTAAAATGAAAATGTGTTTGATGATAGGTGGGGGGTTATTTATTTACCAACATTTAAGAGCTCTGAGGTTTGTGCCAACATTAAATGTGTCACAATTCGTGGGTACTGTACAGTTGATGCCAGTTCAAACATTTCTGATAGTGAATTCTGGCTCAGTGAGACTGTCTGCTCTTCCAAGCAAATAAAATTTATTCTCTCTGCCCATGAGCCATTTCTTAATTTCCAATCATGTGATTTTTCTCACTGAATATCTGCTTTGTCCTCATTTTATCACGGGCACTTTGGAATCTGCTACTCAGCCAGTGTGTGCGTGGGTGACTTACTTGGCAGCCGACACCGAGTGACCGTGTCATTTATTTGTGTTGTTTGTCTTCTCCCACTCCGCAGTCTTCATCTCCCGGCGTCTGTGATTTTGCGATCCAATGTTGCCACGGGAAGGAAGAAGACGCAGCTCGCTGTGAATGAGCGGCGCGCCAGACCAAAAGGCCAGCACGCGTACCAAGAGGAGAAGCGGCGATTCTGCATTATTCTTGTGTAACAGGTGTGCACAACACTGACCTTCTTTCTCCCTTTATTGCTACAAACGATGTAATGCAAGGTTTCCCTGAACTTTTTTTTGACGGAAGTACAAAGTTAGAAACTGTGATTCCTTTGAGCAACCCAAATTCTATCATAAAACGACATAGAAAGTACATAAGGTTTCAGCAAATTCACCAAACACCCTCCTGTGATGGTGAAAATAATATAAAAGTGTCTGTTTAGACAACAAAATGAAGACAAAGTGGTTATCTAATTTCTTTATTACAAAAATAAACGCTCAATGTCACCATCAACTAGTGTTTTGTGAAAGCTTTCAGCCCACAGACACACGGCAAGCTCATCTTACTCCTTCCAGTTTGGTTATACTTCATTTAATTGGTATGAAGAAGTCTAAAAAAAAAATTTTTTTTTTGTCAAATACCGCTCTTCAGAGTCCAACACAGCTCGACGGCCCGGCGGTTGCCATGTCGACCTCATCGCTACGGCGACAAGTGAAGAACATCGTCCACAACTATTCAGAGGCTGAAATCAAGGTTGTATTTTATGCCTTTTCTGGCAACTATTTCCGTTGCCTTCTCTTCTCTCTTTCTCTCGCTCTCTCCCTTTTTTTTCTTTTTTTTTTTAAAACACCCACATCCCCTTTTGTGTGTACGATTTCCGTCAGCTCATGTCATGCCTCACCACAGCACCGGTAGCACAATGTCTGTTGGTAATCGAATACAATATTTGTTTGAAGCAATCCTTTTTCTCTTTCCTCTCATTATATACTGCATGACCTCGCACAATCACATCAAGCCTTCATTAATTGGCCTCCTCCAACTCATTTTCCTGACGGTTTGCATTGATGCTCACGACAGCAACAGACCTCGAGTGCGACGCAGAATGACCCAGACAGTGGATGCATTGAAGTCTGTCCTTCGTTTAGGTTCGAGAAGCGACGTCCAATGACCCGTGGGGCCCCAGCAGCTCTCTGATGTCAGAGATAGCCGATCTGACGTACAATGTTGTGGCCTTCTCGGAAATCATGAGCATGGTGTGGAAGCGCCTCAATGACCATGGCAAGAACTGGAGGCACGTCTACAAGGTGTGTGTGAATTCAATCCATGCTTGAAAATGGTTTGTAAATGAATGCCTTCTTTTCACAATTTTTAGACTCCCTTTCAGTTCATCGCCACACCTCAAATAGATTGCTCCTTTTATCCCCCTCAGGAATAAAAATAACCGGTTGTGCTTCTATGCGGCTGGACTTACCTTTCCTAAACAGATACCTCCTTTTGGAAGTTTACGCCGCAGTGTACCGAGTGAGCAACAGTTGCTAAACATTGTCCTGAAAAGAATTACGTTAAGAAACACACGATGATGTTCGCTGACTAAGAGTTTGTGTCTCATTGGTGAAAGGAGAACTAGAAAAGTTTGATTTTATTCCACCCAGGACACACATAATTAGTACAGTAATAGGAGTAGTGTTTGAACAACTAAACCCGCAACCTTTTTCACTGAAGCAACCCCCTTCGCTCCCGGCTGTTTTACTGATTTTGCAAGGTCCACAGAATATTCTGTTCTATTGCTATAAAAACATGGAACCTACCAAAAGAAAGATTCTCTTCTTTCATCAGGAAAAAAAGTATATTTGTATCTTTTTCTGTTTTGCAACAATTAGCAATAGAATATAGCTAAGTTTCATCATTATTTACAAATCTGTTTTAAACAGCTTGTTTGAAACATGGCCCTGGTTGATCTCTTACACTCTGCTGCCACCTGCTGGCATTTTTTTGTTGTCGTAATAACTGCCATTGCAGAAACTGTATGCTTGCATTAAAAAAAACATTAAAAAAACGTATAAATATGTTTTTGGGAGTCCAGGACAAAGATTTTAAAAAGTTATTTATACATTTTTGGGTTTGAATGAGTTACTTGTTATTGTAGCCAACTATAATGTAAAGAAAGTCGATTAATCGAGAATGTAAAAATATATGATAAAGTACAGTAAAGTGTTCCCTGACCTTTTGTGTGTCACAGACCTATTTTTCGTAAAGACATTCGAACGGGCGGGCATTGAGACAAATGCGACTCGCCATAGTTCTAATTGGGATGCACATGGTTGTCGTCGGTGAGATTGTGAGCTGTGTTTTTAATCATTTATTTTTTCTCAAAATGTGTTTTCATGAAACTGGACCTTAGCACAAAAGCTGTTTGGTGGCCACTGAAAAAATATCAATGACTTGTATTGCTTAATCGATTTTGACTTTGCTTTCAACACATTAATGGATGATAAAAATGTTTAGTCCTCCAAACCCATCCTTTAGTTCGGCTGTAATACAATAAATTTACTTTACTGTATTTAATCCGTATTCCAAAAATTCAAAGGATTGTGCCCCCTAATTGTTGAGTAATCACACATCAATATGTTTAGAATTGCGTTAGTTTAAAAAAAAAAAATTTGTAAGCTGTTGTGTTCATGTCTGCCAGGCCATGACTCTTATGGAATATCTGATCAAGACGGGTTCCGAGCGGGTCGCCCAGCAGTGCCGAGAGAACATATACGCAGTCCAGACCCTGAAGGATTTCCAGTACATCGACAGGGACGGCAAAGACCAGGTATGCAAACACGCCAATGCCCACAAAGGTGTGTGCATTGTGAAATGCAAAGTGATTCATTCGAAAGTTCCGCTTTGTTGTGGTATCAGATAAGTTTGACCTCTTGTGCAAGTCTCACAAAGCCAGCTATAAAATCTTGCTTTATGGGACAACGCTAATTTTTTTTTACAAGCACTTACACTAAATCAGCAATGCAGTATAATAAGCAGTGCAAGTGATTTAACGAAGAATTTGAATACCGGGGTGCCTTCATGTTTGGAATTCTCCAGGGCGTGAATGTACGCGAGAAAGCCAAACAGTTGGTCATCCTGCTGAAAGACGAAGAGAGACTAAGAGAGGAGAGGATCCACGCCCTCAAAACCAAAGAGAAGATGGCACAGACCTCCAGTGGTGAGACTGTTGCGTTTTCCTCAAAGCGATGAACCTCACCTCGCCGCTCGCCCAACACGCTCATTTGGCGTTGTATTCCAGCTTCTTCGGCGCCATCGGCACCCAACCTGGGGGGCAGCCTGTCGCTGGGCTCCCACTCCGGCGGGGCCGACCCCGAGCAGGCGTGGCCCCAGAGCTCCGGAGAGGAGGACCTGCAGCTCCAGCTGGCTTTGGCCATGAGTAAAGAAGAAGCCGAGCAGGTAACACAAAGCAGCCGGGTGGAGAGAAGAAACTAATTTATTGAATTGTTTTGCAGTTTGACTATGCCAGCAAGTGCTGTGCATGCAGATGACATTTTCAGTGATGTTAGGCCACACCTACACCTAGCTTTGCTCTCACCATGTAACCCCTGACCTCCCCCAGACTAGCAAGGACCCTCTGGAGGACGCAGAGATCCGCTTTGCAATCACACTCAGCAAAGAGATGCAACAAGAGGTTAGGGGCAGCCGGCGGGCACAGCCGGCCGGCCCGCCATCGACTATCTTGTCTTTCTGTCATCTGGGATTCAAAGCATTGTTCAATCAAGATGACAAATTTACTGTTCATTTTATCACATCTTTTTTCCAGAGCCTTTCACACCAATAGTTTGCTTTTTGTTGGTCCACATGACTTTTGTCCTTTTCCCCCCTGGTCTGCTTTAACACGGTAAAATCCTTCATTTGCCAGTTTGCCAGAGTTGAAACGGTTCAGTTGATCCGTGACCAAAGTTCATTACTGCCCTGTGTTAACACCTGACCAAATAAAACGCACCAAAGGGGAAAATGGATGAGATTTTGATTAAAAAAGACCAAGCACAAGAATATACATAACCTCGTGTGTTTGATTATTTCAAGGTAATCCAATTCTGGAATTTGCATGCCAAATATCTTGTCTAACACCATATTTAACCCTCCATGTTGTGCTCTACAAACATTGATTCTTCTTTCCTCATCAACCGAACTTTGGACTTGATTAGAAATCTCTCCTACTGACATCTCACTTCTGTTATTTTCCCGTACTTCTTCCTGAAACCACAACATTTACTGTCACTCCTTAGATAAAATGTCACTCAATGATCTGGATATGGTTCACGCCAGCCAGTCCTTTGTTTGATGAATTCTACTGTCTGCTTCTTTCTAAACAGACCCACAGTTGATTATTAGCCTGCACAGTGCTTTTCATTTAAGACTTCACACTGGCAGTCAGTTGGGTCAGCATGTGCTTCTTCTATTGAACACACCATCATGAGCTTTAAAAAAAAAAACTTATAGAATCTCTGATCTGTCTAGAGTGATTTGTCTGCAGTTTTATTTACCCAAGGGATTTCTTATGACTAAAAAAAAAAAAAAAGAAAAAGTTATTGCTAACCTCAAGATGTGCATCACACTTTGCTTATGTTATTTTGTGTGTGTGTGTGATTGGCAGGAGGAACGACTGCGCAGAGGCGACGACTTGCGACTGCAAATGGCCCTCGAGGAGAGCAGGAGGGAGAAAGCGAAGCCGGAAGAGGTTTGTGTGTATGTGTGCGTATGTGTGTGTGTGTTTGTGTCACACACAGCGTCAGCTGCTCCTCACAACACTGATTTACAAGTGGTTCTTGTTTGTTAAATGCCTCGTGAATTGTGCTGCAGCCACATTTTTTATTTTATTTTTTTAACATTAGCTGGCAACACGTGCTGCTGGAGTTGGTTGGCCAAAAAAATATATATACAAAGGATCCGAATTTATGAAGTAGAAAATCTAGAATTTGGAAATCCCATTCATCAAAATCATGACACTGAGCTGCTTCCTGCACATTTTTATTTTTTTTCTATCTTGGCTATTGCTTGCATGATTGATTTTGTTTTTTCACTGGAACTACGAGTGACATTTTTTTTCATTTTACCAATCAAACTGAACCAAGCAGTCACATGACTGCCCCACATTAAAAAACACTTTTTTAAAGTGACTCATTGGCACGAATGTGTGCCTAAAAATGTTAGCATTTCAGCCTACAAGAACTCAACGACATAAAATAGTTCGTCTTAGTCTGCATTTGCAAAATGTAACATCAAATTTGTCTAATTTTGCTGTTATGTCAAATGACTGAAAATGGGAAATTTAATATTTACAGTGATAAAACAACACTGATTAATATTACATGCAATTTAGGGCTGCTCAGTTATGGAAAAAAAAAAATCACGATTATTTTTGGTAATAATTAGTCATAATTATTCAAATGATTATTTTTTGGTACAAAACAAGAAAATGTTTAAACATTTAGAAATATTAAGACAAATAAAATTCTTTCAAACACTATAATTATGTAAGTTCCTTTTCGACCAAGCAAGATTGATTAAATTTGTCATTTTAAAATAAAAAAGGTGCAAATATATGAATTTAAACAACTCAAATGTTTTTTTTGTGGAGTGTAATAATTGAAATTTGAATTTAATTTTGATTGATTGCACAGCCCTACAATGTTCTGTGCTCAACAGGGTGCTCTAATGGAACTGGGTGCCGTGGACCCTTGGGGTGCACCTGCCGCCGCCGCCACTCCTGCCGCCGTGGGCTCAGCCGGCCCTTCCCCTCCGCCAACTCTTCCCATCGCCACTTCGGGTCCGTGGGACACGACCGCCACAGACCCATGGGGGGTAGCCTCGCCCACTTCCCCAACTAGCTCCGACCCCTGGGGCGGAGGGCCGCCGCCGCCAACTATAGCCCCTCCTCCGGACCCCTGGGGAGAGACTTCCAACAAAGTTAACAACGTGGACCCCTGGGGAAGCTCAGGTAGGCAACAGTAACTTTCCTCACCTGTCCGGTGTCATAACCACACAGCACCCATGTTGTTACCATTCTGCCATTTCTTGTCATTGACTCTCATGCTTTCAAGCTAATGTGGAGGAAAGCATGCTTGTTCAATTCATCCTCCTTCTGTGTCTAAAGCAGGATGTAAATCCTTTTGTTTCGATTTAGGATTGACTGGCTGTTTCTCAAGCAGAGTGCTCTCATGTTTTTATGTATGAAGTCACAAGCTCCTCAAAAATGAGAACGAACAAAATGCCTGACGGTGCCACCAGTGTGTCAGATGAGAGCCTCTGTTTCGGAAACCAGCTTCCTGCTTCTTCCCCACTGTGGATTTGTACTAGGGCTGGGCAGCCTAAAGATAACATCTCCAATTTGTTTCACCAAAAATCTCATTGTAGTCCATTTATTTTCTGCTCCCATTGCTGATAGAAAAACCAATTGACGTTATTTAAAACAAATGTGCTTTTTTTCCCTTCTATTTGCTTTATTTCTCTTGTACGACTTATTAGGGCTATGTATAATATAAATATATTTTTGGGGGGAGGGCGTTGGTCAATATTCCGAGAAAAAATTGCTTTTGCGACTTTATAAAGTTGCAAATTTGCGAGAGAAAAAAATTCTGAAACTTAACAAGAAATACACATGGCGTACTACTATGATGTTTGTGCCAATACTTATCGTCGGGTTTTCAAATAAGGAGATAGTAATTGCTTCAGCAGAGATGAACCATATGATGTTTGAAGCGTTGGACGCGGCCAGCGACAAAGACGCCTCGCTTTGCGAAGGTTCACACCCTGAAGATCATGCATTAAAGTTAATTTGTTAAAATAAATATTGACTTGTACATTTATGTTTTATAGAACTATTATTTACATAGTCATCATTTTTTATTTTTTTGTACAAGTATCTAAATTGATGTCGATAGTTACCTAAAGTATGCCAGCTTCTGATTGGTTAGTGTTTAGTCAGCTGATAGGGGATCAGGAAGTGTTGTCGCTCTAGCCGTCGTGTAGGACGAGTAAAGTTTCAATTAAGAATGAATCCGTCTCCATCCTGCCTTTTCATTTTATAAACAGTGTCCCATTAACCGCAAATCCTCACATGATTAGATTATAGCTATAGTGTCTTTCTCGTCATTTTTTCTCTTGCAAATTTGCCTCTTAAAGTTTTTTTTTTTTCTTGGAATATTGCCCCCTCCCTCTGACAAAACATATTTATATGTGGCAATAATACGTCGTCGTACTCCTGATACCAAGATTTAAAAAAAGAAATAAAAATTTAATAAAATAAAAATTAAGTGCTCCCTATTGGATAAATATCCGCTTTATCAATACAGTTTATTGTTTAATTCTCAAAACAACCACAAATTTGCTCGCTGTCATTGCAGACACATCAGCGGGGACGCACTTTGAATTACTGAATTCCAATTTTTAAAAAAAAAAACAAAGAAATGATCGTAAATGGAGGAATCGCCCAGCCCTAATTTGTACCTGTAAGGTGTTGTGTTAATCCTCCCCTGCCCCCCCTGCATCTCCCCCCCCTTCCTTCCCCCCTGTAGCCGTGACACCCCCCGGTGTCGACCCCTGGGGCCCCTCAGTGCCACCCAGCACTTCCTCCTCAGGGGGCCCAGTAGACCCCTGGGCGAAGGACGTGCCTGTCCCTGCCTCTGACCCAATCACCTCCGACATCTGGAGTGACTCCGCCAAACACACTAACGGCACAGGTACATTCACACCCGTGAGCCGCATGGTTAAGTTACAAACACACATCATGCAGTCGTCCTCGTCCACCATTTCATCCCCTCCAAGTGGTTCGATTCCAGTTATATTCCAGCGGCCGACTTTCCGCTCATTTCTCAGGCGATCTTGAGCGGCGAGGTTCCTCTGCGATGGGCTGCAACAGCACCGGCTCGCCCGTGCCCTTTGACCTCTCCTCCCTGGGCTCTTCCCTACCTGTTCGCAAGACTCCCGAGTCCTTCCTCGGGCCCAACGCAGCGCTGGTTGATCTCGACTCGCTGGTGTCGTCCAAACCAAAACCCAAACAGCCGCCGCCTCCTTCCATCTCCTCGACGTCGGCGCACAACCCCTTCCTCCAGAACACAGGTGAGCTACAACCAATGGGAAACCAATTATGGTACCTCCTTGGCTCTGTACTATCCCCACGAGTGCATTTGTACCTTGACTAGAGGCAGGCGATGCAAGTTGTCAACAGTGTTCCCTCGCATTAACGCGGTTCGCTTTTCCTGGCCTCGCTTTTTTGCGTGCATTTTTTATTTTTATTTTTTTACAATAGCGAACCTATTTTTAGAATGTATGAAGGTTTGAACTAGTGCTGTCAAAGTTAAAAGCGTTAACTGATTCATTAATCACAAAAATTATCGCATTAATCGTGAATTAATGCAGATTAATCACACTATTAATTTTGGCCATAGATGATCCTTTAGCGCGTGACAGCGGAGTGCTACGTTTAAGGTAGCACGGGTTGTGTTTGAGCCATTAACATAATTACATGCATTAAAGTAAAGTAAGCATTTAATGACTGTTTTAGAAATATTTGTTTGTGTCAAAATATTCAAATGTTGAAGACGTCCTCTTCACATTAAATGTCAAAAGAATTCACACATAACCTGGTGCGGGAAAAAAAATGTTGATTAAAAAAGCCTTTTTTGTTAAGCGATTAATCGTGATTAATCAAAATTCTAAGATGTGATTAATCGTTTGATAGCTCTAGTTTGAACATTGAGCGTTTAAACGAGAGAAATGTGAGAAAACGTAACTATCTCTATAAGACAAGTGTGATGAGGGGTTTTAAAGCCTTATAACATTCATAATAGGGGTCAAAATTAGTGCTCATTAGTAAACATAGTAAACATTTTTTTAACGGCCGCCCTCTTACTCGGAAAGCCTGTACTGGGGGAATTCCAGTCGCAACGCAGCAGACACGTCCACGTCAAAATGTAGCAGAAATCAATTTAATAACAATGCATATATATTTGTGGAGACTGGGGTCAAGTTGTTTTTTTACAATTTTAAAAATGCAGAATTTCACGAGTTCTTAATATGAAAAGAAAAACGCACTGAGCTGTCACCGTCTTATAAATGCAATTATGCCATCTAGTGGCAAAAAAATGACCGACACAAATCAATATCTCACTTGTTTTTTTACAGTACATCTTTTTAATTTGAATGCAATTTTGTGATTTATTTTGAAATTAATGTATCAATGACTAAAAGATGCAGACATTTCTATTTAACATTTTGTTCCCACTTTTATGTTAACAGGAGTATGAAAACTTTTATTGTGCATTTTATTGTAAATTTAGAATAGATATTAATTTTGGGATTAATCATGAGTTGACTATTGGAGTCATGTGATTAATTGCAATTTAAAAAAAATATTAATCACCTGACAACTTATAATAAATACAATGTAAATAATAAAGCTGACTATTTTGCGGATTTCACTTATTGCGGGTCTTTTTTCGTAACGTAAGGAAGGAGAACATCACGAATGTAGAAGGGCTGACAACATGTTAATGTGCAGTTGTACAATGTGCTCATTTAGGCGGAACATTTGTGATGGTCAATTTCAACACAACAGTGTCATTTTGACAACAAAATTACAAAAAAGACAACTTTTATTTTGTCGTTCTGTCCTGAGCTTGGCCACGTAACAAATTGAAATTGCGACCTTTCCCCCGTTTGCCCTCAGGTTCCTCCCCAGCACCCGGCATGGCCGTGACCCCGGGCAGCACCATCTCCAGCCGCGGCGTCTCCCCGACGCCGGCCTCGTCCAACCCTTTTGGCGTGGCCCCGCCCATGACCTCCATCTCGCCTCAGCCCTCGTCGCTGGGCCTGAGCGGCCTTCGCACCAGCCCCGTGCCTCCCAACCCCTTGCTGGGCATCTCGACGCCAGGGATGGGCATGGGCCCGATGAGCATGGGGCCCCCCCCGGGCATGGGCCTGGGCATGATGCAGGCCGGCCCCATGGGCATGGGCTACAGCGGGCTCTCCCCGATGGCGCCGCCCGGCTCCGGTATGCTGGGCCCCGGGGGGGTCGCGCCCCCTCAGCTGATTTTGGGTGGGCCCGGCAGAGCGGGAGGAGTGATGGGAACGGGGGGCGCGGTAGGAGGCGCGGGGACGACGGGAGGCAGCACCAATCCCTTTCTTCTTTGAGGACGTGTCGCCCGTTTGAAGCTCCTTTGTCATAACCTGCTGCTCCCTTTTTATTCAACACGCAAAATGTCCACTCGGCTCTTTTGAAACGAAAATCATTTCTGTCTGTCCAAGAAGCATTTCACTGAGGACTCATTTCACCATGTTCATTTCAAGAGGGGTTATTTTGGGGGTCCGGGGGGAAATAGAGATCTATTTATGTAGTGGTCTTTATGTTCCATGTGAAACTCACGTCTAACATTTTGCGCACTGAGAGAAAAAGCTGCCGCCGAGAACGAATAACAAACCGGAGGGTGGAACTCTGCCTCCTCTTCCTCCACAAACACTGAATCTGTGAGAGGAAAAGCGCGCATGAAGAATTATTTTTAAACAAACTGCACATGGACTGGAAAAAAAAAAAAAAAAAGCATTTCAGGTACAATGTGGTCAAATCATTTCAATTAATTTAAGCATAATTTATTGTATTTTTGGGAACAATTAAGGAAAATCAAATGTGATCATGCCATATATAAAGAAATCAAATGCTTATTTTCCTTATTTCCTAAATGCTGTGGAAGCCGAATCGGCGCTCTGACTGATGTGTGACCGATGTACGCGAAAAGTGACGCAAGGGTGCGAGATGACGAACGCTTATTTGTGCAAGTCTGAAATATTTCCAATGCCTTTCTGTGTACGTGTTTTCACTACGTCGCCCCTTCTTCGGTTCTTTTCTCGTGTTCTGTCATCGGTTCTGTGACTCACTCGACGGAAAGAAGAAAAAAAAATTGCATCCATTCATTTTGTTTTTAAAGACTAACCTGTATTAATACTCTGCAATGTTGGAATTTCAAATGAGGTATTATTCTCTTTGAGGGTCGCACATTTGGCTGCCAATCTGATTTCATTTTTGATAATCCACAACATTTCAATCCCGTTTGTACGTCTCCCGGAAACTGCGACTGTCCATGTGTTTTGGCCCTGCTGTGCTGTTGGGAAAAGACATTGATGAAATGAAGGAATTGAGAAGATGACAAAAAAAAAAAGACTTGACATGCTCCATGCTGTTCTTTTAATTTACACATTTTATATCGACAAGAAGAAAAAAAAATCTTATACTGGGTAATCGTGTGGTGTTGCCTGTGAACATTCACGTTTGACAAGTAAAATGAAAAAAAAAGTTTATGAAATTTAACAGGGGAAAAAAAGCAAACAGGATGTGGGGTTATGGCTGGTTTCATGCTTGTGCTGTACTTTAATGTCTTTATCCAATTTGCAATTTTTACTGCTGCAGAGTACAATAATGTGACAAGAATAAATGTATATTTTATTTTCCTTGATCAAATTGCTTTTTAACCCTTTGTTGCAAAACCACACCCCGATGATTATCCGCAGAAGACACGCGTCAAGAAGCAGTTAGGATTGAGTATAAAAAAAAAAACGGTGAGGGAGAATAGTTTCTAATGAACAGTTCGTTTGTCTTCTGGTTGCTGATAATGTCTCGTTTTTTTCAGACAATTAGAGAATCCCAGTCGAAGTCATCTTGGATCTCCTCGCTGTTGCTGTGGAGACTTTTAAAAGGCGGACGTGGCCGTGCTGCCATCGCGTGAGGCTGCTGTGCAACACCTGAGACACACAAACACGTTCACCATGAGGGTTTATCAAGAGACATAAAATAATGGACGAGGGAGACAACAGGAGGCCTGAAGCGGTGCCAACTTAGTAGGGTAACAAGATGGTGTCCATTTGTCATGTGGCCAGCAGTTGACCAATCATGCTGGTGACTGCTGGTCACATGACAAAAGGACGCCATCTTGTTACCCTGCTTGAAACAAGAGTTGGTCAAACTATATACGGCTCTGGTAAAAAAGTATGGATTTAGGAACGGGGGGAAAAAACTCAGCAAATGCTTGGGCTGGGTATAAATACTAATTTCCTGATAATTTCCTATAATTCGATTTGATCCAACGCAATCCAATATCGATTATGGAATGTCAATACTTAAATATCAAAGATATGATTGAAAATTCACAAACATTACTTCTCAAATTAAATTATGCAGCGGAAGTAATTGGTAAAATTACTATTGTTTTTATTATTATTATTATGACTAGTTTATTTTTATTAAAGTAATGTATCACTTTAGTATTACACAAACATTGGCATCAGCAAGGATGAGATCAAAATAACTACCATTTTCATAAATGTAATTCAATATTTTTTTTAAATGAAAATGATTCTGAATTGTCTAAAGTGCAATGAGTCATGTGAATTCAGTGAATGTAAGAAAATAATTTGAAATCCCCATGAACAGTAAATTTCAAGAAAACAGCAAGATTAAAAAAAAACATTTATGCCTTTAAAATACGATTTTCTCATTAATTATGGGGAAAAGACAAAATAATCGATTTATGGTTAAATTAATTAATATCAGGCTATGAAAAGGACAATTGATTTGATATCAACGACTAGCACACGTGACAGTTGGGTAGGGGTCTATCGGGTGGGGGACATTACAGCATTGATAAATAAGGTCATGTGTAGTATGTCTAGAAGCACATCGTCTCTGCCCTGGAGACGACCTCGCGAGTCCTTACAGTGGCTCGAGGCAATTGTCATGGAAGAAGCAGTTCGGCACAAAGCAAGGAAACCATTTACCAACTGTACCAGGTACACATGGTTAAGTATTGTTACTGTATTCGCACCTTTTTCAATTTTCAGAAAATGCAGTTAACCTGGTCTTACCGGCTGTATTTGCAGGCTGTGTGTGTACAGGTCGATGAAGGTTGTGCCCCTGCATGTGAAGAGGCCTGCGAGGCAGCGGCGAACCGTTGGCGGGTCCGTAGTGGAAGGACGAGGGATGGGCGGCGAGATGCGACGGGGGTGGCGTGTTGAAAGAGAAAGGTGCTGGCTGCGAGGGGTGGTGCATGCCCAGGGCCAGCGGGGAGTGACTCCCCGAGGTCAGCATCCCTTTCTGGACAAAAAAGCGGTTGAGGGAGTCGCACAGGGAGGTGAAAAGCGTCGGGTCCAGAGCCCAGTCGCACAGCTCCGCTTGCCGCATGCTCTCCAGCAAGTCTGACCACACAAAGTAAGGAAAGCGTTGACTTGAAAGGTTTGTCTGTTATTTTCCTCATTGGGTGGATCGGTCCTTTAGTGCGGTCTAACCTGGGTGACCAGAGAGGTCAATGTTAGCCCAGTCAAGGTTGCTGGCGATGCGGAAGCTCTCCTTTAGAGAGTCTGTGCTTGTGAACCAGTCGGCTGGTACCGCTACAGAGAACACAAGACAGCAATGGAAGACCTTGTAAAGTGAATTCTGTAACTCCTCCCCCACAAGACTACATTAGCATAAGTGGTTATCCGGCATACTTGTGAGACATTTAGCTAGCTAGCTATGACTACATCCCCAAAATTCATCTTACCTTCAGATAGATACCATTTTTAAATTCAGTCTCAGTTTCATTCACGCTTGTTAGTTTTTAATCACACCTCATCCAGTTTTTATTTACTCCATTTTTAGTTGACTATAAATCTAGCATATTAGTCTTTATTTTAGTCCAAGAAAACTATTTTATTTGTTTATAGTTTTAGTCAACAAAAACTCAAAATTTTAGTCTACTTTTAGCCAGGACAATCATTTTACCACTGTATATTTTTTTGGTCAGTAGATAATGTTGAACTATTTCACCTAAAAAAAAATCTCATCTTTTTGATGAAAAACTTGACCAGAGGTGGGAAATCCAGGTCAAGAAAGTAAAAACCCTGCCACCGTTTGATTTTAGCCCCTGATGCTAGCTTGCTAGCTCCCTAAAAGGTAAACAAACACCATGGGAGCTAGCTAGCTAGCTAGCACGTGGGGCTAAAGCCAAACTGCGGCAGGGTTTTTACTTTCCGGACCTGGATTTGCCACCTCTGAACTTGACACACAATTACAGTATATCAACAAGTGGCTACTCTGGCTCCATGCTACGAGCTAGTAAATTAGCTAGCATTAGTTAGCGGTCGGATTAGCATTATTGTTGGAACGTTATAGCCGTTGAATTAATGTTACTTTATAACTATAATAACTTCTTCTTTTTTTTTTACTTTTCACCGTGAATCCACCTCCTGTCTGTCCTGTGTGTTTGTGGATGTTGCATTCGCTAGATGCAGATTTAAAAACAGATTAGCAGAGACAAGATTTTACAAAATCATATAATTTTAGTCTTGTTTTTGTTCATAAACTAAAATGTCCATAGATTTTAGTCCAGTTTTTATTAAGTGAAATACATTTTCATTGTTTATTAATGAGGGTTTTAGTCTAGTTTAGTCTCGTTTTAGGTGAAAAATGTGTGTTGACGAAATTAACACTATTGTAGAGTGCCTCGTTGTCGGCCAAGAGTGCACGCAAAGAGCGACATAAATACGGTTCATTTAAGAAGTTATATTGTCAATGTGTACCGCACCTCTCGCCCAACGTCAGAAATATTTTTTGTAGACTTACTGTGCTGTGAGAGGCGCACGGTGTCGCCCGGTGGGGCAGGTGGTGCGAGTGGTGCCACGGTTGCTGGTGGCGCTGGCGGTGGCGGTGGTGGTGCAAAGTGAGGAGACATTGGCAGGAGAACCGGGGTGTGAAGCGGAGTGACGTCGTTGCTTGGCATAGCCACGGGGGCAGAATCGGCTATTAAAAAAAGAAAAGAGGAAAAAAAGGGGTCAGTCAGATCGGGCAAGGAACCATATTTGGTCATCCGAGTGGGAGTTCTCATTGTGTGGAATGTTGTGTCATAGTGATGCTACACACACACTTGAATGTGTGTATAAATAAGAGCTCACAAAGCACTCAAGCTTAACTTTGATAAGAAATGTTGACACAGGGTGACACCCAAAAAATTGGTTCTAGTCCCAAAATACACAACACAACTGATTATTATTATTATTATTATTTTCAAATTGGCCGACCCCCCTACTTTTAAAAAGTTAATAATAAATCTGCCAGACGATTAATTGGCCGGGCCATAGTGCACACGTCCACAGTATAGCTATTGGCTAGTACTGGAGTAATTACTGCCATTTCTTCTCGTCCGTTCTCCACTGTGTGTGGCAGCAGAAGATTTTTGCTTTTTGGCATTTTCAAATTCTCAAAATTCCGTTTTTTTTTTTTAACCTCTGTAGATTAGTCGCACTGTGACATCACAATCCACAGCAGTTGGAAACATCTTAAATTAGCGTCACTCGCCAATAATCTTTTCTATTCACACTGGCGGAATTTTTGTGTTTTTTTTGGTTTTCATTTGAGATGTTTTGTTGATGTCCTGTTTATGTAACATGGGTGCATGATTGTCTACATGCTAGATTTACGACTTTGGTGCTTCATGAGAGTCTCGGTTACCGTTTTAAGTTCTTTTCTGCCCCCCTGTGGCTTGTATTTGCCATTACAAACACCTTTTGGGGGAAGTGTAAATTATTTGCAGCATTTTACTATTTGCAGCAGGGACGTTTTTGTGGCAAATGCAGTAGTGCCCGTGCTTACCTTGTGAGCCTCCTCTCTCCTTCATACTCTTAAAGATCGACTTAAACGATGCGTACAAGTCGGGTAAGTTCATCTCGTCGAAGGTGAATCGCAGCGGGGGGTCCACCGTGGGGTGCCCCGACCCGGCTGAGGAGGACGTGGTCACAGGTAAAGAAAAATGAGGAGAAAAAGTGACAGTAGAAGAGTTCGGTTGAGAAGAAGAGGAAGTGGGAGCACATTCCGGTCCTGAGTGGGCACGGAATGTTGGACAGGCACTGGCAGCAAAAAGAGGGGGGATAGGGGGAGTGGGGCCGGGTCTGGGGGGAGTGTTGATGGAGGCGGCGGGAGCTGGTGTGTACGGTTGCTGCGAAGACACGTTGTTTGTATCAGTATAAATAAGGACCAAAGAAGAAGTGGCACAGTGGTAAGTAAGTAAGTCAATTAATAATGTATCCCCAACAGTCTGTTTTCTTCATTTTCTAGTGTTTCTCCTACTTTTTCTATTGTGAAGTACAGAACACTCACGTCTCTCAAGTAGACATTGTTAGCTAAATGAATTTAGCCTACCAGCGCTAGCTAGTTACAACAAATTGTAATCCATTACAGGTGGTTTTACTCTCTCAGTTGCTTTATCAAACAAACGGTAACAAAAACAGTGGGCAATAAACAGAAAAAACATTCTTAGCCGTTAGCACACCTGTCGGTAGGCTCAACTGACGCTGTCAGTGAGCACAACGGTAGCTAATGCTATCATCAGGAAGTAGCCTAGCCAGCCAATAGTATGTCCGTACATCCATTCATAGTCATAATAGAATGACTACGAGGAATTACTGAACATGTGAATGTTGGAATTGTTTTATTTTTGTCGTCCAATCAGATTTTAGCCTCTGCGTGTTGTCATGTGTGAATCTAATCTGTCCAAGAATCAGAAGTGCTGGCCGTTGTAACTTAAACTTAATTAACAATGGGACTGTTGCTTTAACCAATCACATTTCAAATTAATCCTCACAGCTCTGCAGCGCTGAGCCTCGATGACATCATAATTTTGCCATGCTCTGATTGGTTGGTCAGAGCCAAACTAGCAAAACACTTATGTAGCAATCCGCGCCATTCGTACTCGGCATCACTGGTAAGTACTAGGGGTGGGAATCTTTGAATGTCTCACGATTCGATTCCAATTTTTGGGTCTGCGATTCAGAATCGATTTTCGATTAAGAATGTTTTTTGATTCAAAATGATTTGATTGACAATGATTTTTGCTTTCAATCTATAGATGTGCAAGGAATTGTAACGATCTACTCCAGTCTGACCCGCTAATGCTACTCACGGCACTTTTATTACTCAAAAGAACGGCTCCACGCTGGAAAAAAAAAAAACAACTTTTATTGGAATAACTTGATCGTGACTTTTTCCTTCTACTCTCTAATGTGGCTACAACTTAACAGTATATCAGACCGCGTGGAACCACACTGCCCATAAGTGGCCAAATCGGGTACAACATGAACAGCGCTCCAAATAAAGGCACACACAGACAACGGCAAGACAGTATAAAATAATTTAAATAAAATCGATTTGGGGACATTTAAAATCAATTCTGAATAGTTACTAAATGAGAATCGATTTTTTTGGCACACCCCTCGTAAGTACTAAGTATGGTGTCTTTTTTATTAGATGAATCTAGATTTTTTTTTTTGTGTACATGTCGTAGTTGTGTGCTGTTATTTCTGGTAGGGATGTTCAATGACCCTTTTTTTTTTCCAGGCGGATGTGTCAAGCTGCCATAATATAGCGCCAACTACTGCCGAGGAGGACTTACTCAATGTCAGAATTTTTTTGTGTGCCTTAATTATCCTCGGCTGGTATCGGCAGCCTCCATGAGTACCCGATACCTTCAAATAAGATTGATACCTGATACCGGTACTCGCCCATCCCTAGTTTCTGTAATTGCGAAATGACAGGCCCAGGTACTAAATGAAGAACGTTACCTTGCATGGGGGAGGAGAGAGGGAAGCAGGTCGGGGGGGCTGCTGCAGGGACATCTCAAGAGGTACGCCGCCTTCTTTGTGGGAAGCTGGACAAGGAGAGGGGTCTCTTGCTAGTTCTTGTGCAGCCTGGAAGGTAAAATGTGTATATATAAGATAAAATAAGCACATTATTGTAGACTGGTTTCGAAAGATTAACACACATCCAGATTTTGCTGTTCATCGTCTGGATACGGGCGTTTGGGCGCCCTGACTTGATTGGACATCGCCGGTCCATCCATTGTCCAATAGGAGCCCTGGTAAAACCAAAACAAGTTATTTTTTGTAGAATCCGGTGAACATTTAGCAACACATTTCATTTGGGGCAAACTTGTGTTACTTATGTAAGATCCTGTCGCGAGGTTTGCAACTATTCACCTTGCCGGGGTCGCTGTGCGGACGAGGAACTTTCCTGAAGCATTTATTGAGGGACAGATTGTGCCGAATGGAGTTCTGTTGAGAAGAACATTATGTCACCATGCAACTCAGCCAAGAGACAGTAATGCACTGTGTGAGAGAGAGAGAGCAGTGTAAGCAAATATTATTAACTCATTCACTGCCATTGACGGCTATAAACGTCAAAAATTCATTTGAACTATTTCTATTAGTTTAACATTTTTTTTTCACTTTTGTTAACAAGAGTATGAAAAGCTAGACTTTTTTTTTTAAATCTTTTTTTTTTTTTTAAAGAAAAGAGTATTAAAAATTAGGGGCGTCAGGCAATTAAAATTTGTAATTGTAATTAATCGCATGATTTCAATAGTTAACTCGTGATTAATCACAAATTTTATATCTGTTCTAAATGTACAACAACAAAAAAATCTAGGTTTTCATACTCTTGTTAACAAAAGTGGGGGGAAAATGTTAAACTAATAGAAATAGCGCAAATGAATTTTTGACGTTTATAGCCGTCAATGGCAGTGAATGAGTTAATGTCCTCTGATTGGCTGGTCAGAGCAAACCTTGTGAAAGTCAAGTTCAACTAACTCAAAGTGTCTGTAGTGATTAACAATCGGCATCTCTGGTGAATATGATGCATTCTTTCTCCTTTCTTTACGTTTTTTTCATGCCATTAGATAAATATTGATACTGATGGTTTCTATGTATATTGATGGTGTTGAGCAAGGTTTTGGATATGTGTGGAAAATCACAGCCCAGCCCTGATAGTTCCTATAATCGATAGTTTGGGTATTTTCTAGAATCTATTTCGTCCCATGTGCAAATATTTAGGTGAAGTTAGGCACCTGGGAGCTATTCATAATATAACATTCATTGGGATGCCTTATGGGACCAAAAAGCGAAGAAAATCCGAATTCGAGGCTGGCTACCTTCCACCCGCGCCCCGTGCGACTGTAGTAAGGGAACGTGTCGCTGATCCAGGTGTAGATGTCGTTCAGGCTCAACTTCCTCTCCGGCGCGGCCGTGATGGCCATGGCGATGAGGGTGGCGTAGCTGTGGGGGGGTTTGCCTTTGGAGTTGCTGAGGGAGGGGTCCGGCACGGAAGCCAACGAGTCTCCCCTCTCCCCCCCTCCTCCTCCTCCTCCTCCTCGATCCCCCCTCTTCTCACGCTCTCCTCCTCGTTCGCGACCTGAACGCAGGCCGCTGATTCCCAGTTGGGGCAGCCAGTCGATGCTGGTGAGGCTGGAGTCCAGGTTGGAGGACATGTTGGGAGTCTGAGGACGGAGCACCGGTGTTAGTTGAATAGACAAACGGGGGACTTTGAAGTCGCAACTGCATTACTTTCACTTTTGCCCAACTGATTACAATCGGATTACGTTTCACACGCACTTCCCTCCACACAGTTTTGCTCCACAGAGATAAGAGTGCCTTGCTTTTCCTGTGACCACTCGAGGGCCAAGGCCTTGAAAAAAAAGTGTTAATAATTCATGCCGCCGCCACAGCAGCGGTGCACAGTTTCAAAAGCACTAACCCCACCCACCCTCTCCCACCAGCTCACCTTCAGATCTGCCCCCACAGCATTGCAATCCCCTCCAGAGCTCGAGACGGGGGAAACGTTTTGTGTAACTTTGTACACATCGAGACCTATCGGGTGAGCTTCCTTTTTTTTCTCCCCCTCCCTTTTTCTGCCTGTGCATGAATCACGTCAGCCGCTCCTCCCTCCCGGGTGACATCATCGCTTTTGGATGCCTCCCCCCCTGCGAGCTCGCCTCCTCCCTCCAACAAACAGGAGACAGCATGTCTGACTGTTGGACTGTATGGAAAGTAGTTTGAGCGTTTATGTCGTACGGACAACTAGCTGCACTAGTAGCACAGTTTTGCCTCACTAGTTGTCTTACCAGTGTGCAGAAATTTCTTTTGAGCATTTATTCAAATAACTCGGTGATAGCCAGCTAAAGGTCCATATGTACAAATATGCTTTGTCCTCACTAGTAGGACAACTTTGGTTTACTAGAGCAGAGATTCTCAACCAGTGCCAAAAAAAAACAAAAATACTTTTGAAACCTTATTTAATAGGTCCAAAAAAGTATTTATTTATAGCAAATAAACTTTGTTCATCTATCTATGCCAGTGACTTATAGAGAAAGGCAGAATAATTACATAAATAACTACTTAATTGACATGCGCATTGAGTTTTGGGGAAATTTTTGTTTGGTGGTGTGCCATGGGATTTTTCACTTGGTTGCGAAACTACTAAAATGTTACAAGTAGGAAAAAAGTGTGCACTATAGTTGACATCTGTGGACTACTAATACCACTAGTCAAGTGTTAGATGCTAACAAGTACAATTTTATAGGCCTGACTGATTAATCATCTGGCCGATATTAGCTCTTTTAAAATCAGCAAAAATCTGCTTTTTTTAATTTTTATTTTTACACACATTAACACATTAGAAGATTAAGACCAATTTAATGATTTCCGAACACCCCCCCCACACACAAAAAAAATCGGCAAATAAAAATAAAAAAAATCAGACAAATATGATATTCAAACATTCCCGCACCCCAAAAAATTGGCAATTTTTTAATAAAAAGTTTATTTAATAAAATTGCATTTTTTTTCCACATTAACACAATACAACCTAAGACAAAGATCATTAATAATAATAATAATTAATAATAACACCCTCCTCCCCTCATAGAATGGCAAGTTTTTTTTTTAATCTGCAAAAAAATAAGCTTTTATTTAACACACAATAGTACAATACAACCTAAGACAAAGATAATGATTTTCAAATATCCCCCCTCCCAAATTATTATTATTTTTTTACTGATTTAGCTTATATCAGCCAATCAAACAAATACTAAGGACAAAGTATTGTAAATCTGTTAAATATTCTGCCTGTAATTTGAATCTTTATTGTTGTGTTAAGGAACTTAAAAAACTTCCACTTGTCCACAGTTTTGCCTCACTGCCCTGACTTAGTAGTGCACTAAATAATCAATGAAAATGTGTATATTGTAATTAAATGCTCATCCAGTTTTATGGCAAATCATTCGACCATTTTATCGCTAATACTTAAGATCTATGAATTCGAACGTTCTGTGAGGTAAAACTGTCAACTAGATAACAACTGTTTGCTACAAAATATCATACAGTAATGGGGGGGGAAAAAACTTTACTAGTAAGACAGTTATGCTAGTAGCACACTCATATGAAATGCTCAAATGTCTTTCCATATTATTGCTGTTTCCAAGCACTCAGACAAACAGACATATGCAATTAATAATGCAGCATCCTTTTATTGAAGCACTTAGCATGTAGATGGCTTTGGAATTCCGTATTCGTTGCAAATATGACTGGATGTTCTACTTTTTTTTTTTTTTTCTTACAGCGCACTGAAGTAGGCGAGGAGGCCCGTGTCAGGGGACGGCTGCATCATGAGCTGCTGAATCTGGGTGGGTGACAGAAAATGAAAAATTTATCTAGATCATAAAAATGTCAAGCAGCCACATTTACAATAATGGGCCACAACTTTAGATGAGGCAGCAAATGAGATCTAATACAAAAGTTATGTGAAAACAATCTGCCTTAGAGGTAACAATAGCTAGCTAGCTAGCTTGATCATCCAGCTCTCGTTTGACTTCGCAGGGTGTACCTAATGTTGTGGCTAGGAAAAGTATATGATAAGCACCTCCTTGAAGTTGGGGTGCTTTGCGCCTTGGACCAGCTGCAGCAGGACGGCCTCAGTGGTGGTGAGGAAGGCGCCGCTCTGCTTCAGGCGGGACAGAGCGAACAAGCGGTCCGTTTGGCTACGCGGGAAGAAAACGCACACACGCTTAGCTGTGGAAATACGGCGTGTTATGTAAGCGGCTACCTCCGTGACGAGACTGCGTCCGACACGATGTGGACCTCGATGCCCTTTTCCAGCAGGTCAAATGTTGTACACTGCCAAAAGAGCAAAGGTGAATCAGGCAGAGCTTGTGACTCATTGACTAAACGAGTTGCAAATGTTTTTTTTTTTACTGCAATGCAAGCGTGCGCCTCGATGCCACACAAGATGGCCTGTTTGGGGTTCCCCAGGATCTGCATCTCCTTCTGCACCTCCTCTGTCATCATGGTGAAGGATGTTTTTGCGTGAGCTGTCAAGCCCTCCGCTCCTAGCTCAGGCACCGTGGGGCCCAGACCTTTAGGGTACTGCTCTGTGACGATGGCAGGGATCCCCAGAACTCGGCCGGCCTATCAGAATGTTAATTTAACGTAAAACAGGAAGTAGGATTCTTTTCTTTTCTTTTCTTTTTTTTAACTGTAAGGCGATAGGCGCAACCTGGAGCAATCTGGCCGCATTGCTGACTATGTTGGTGAACTGGAAGATGTTGGGTCGGAACTTCTCTTGCATGTCGCACAGGAGGAGCACCGCATCCTTGGTGGTGAGCCTGCCGATGCCAGCCACTGTCAACATTACAGGATGTGCATGCATGTTAGTTGGTGGAAGGTTTAGACTGAGTGATTTCTTTTGGCTCTCTGAATCATGCAGGGAAATTTTGGGTTGTATGACTGCAACAAGGCTACAAAAAAATAATAGCAAGGCTGCCTCCGCAAAGCCAAGGTGACTTACTGTTGCTGATTGACTATGAAGCACCCTGTTTGAAGTTCCAACTGTCCCGACTGTCCTCATGTGACACCACCACCTGTGTTCAAAAAGAAAACGTACAGTTGCAAATAAGAAAGAGAAACTTCCATCGAAGTAATCAGAAGACATAAACAACCACTAGGAAGTCTTATTTACTTAAAGAAATAGACAGCAAAGATCAACAATAACAAACCTTTGCAAGCACACAACTCGAAGGCAAACGTGCAGACTGTTTTGTGTCCTGTAAACCACGCCTGAGGCATACTGACCAATAGAATCTGGCGTCTTAATGATTGACGTCTCTGTAAACCAATAGAAATCAAAAGCGGAAGACGAATCGCCTCGCTGACTGAGGTCCGCATTGTGCTGAAATTGTTTAATAAAGTTATATGAGGAAGAGAAAAAAATAGGTCCGGTGGGTGGTAACCGAAAAGCTACAAAGATGTCTGACAATGCGGAGTCACCGACAGAGGCTCATAAAGAGGAGTTACACTCGCCTCCAGAAGACTCGGCGACAACAGAGGAGAAGAAAAAGAGTACGAACGTGTATTTTATACAACATTCCTAATTAAGCGTATCATAACGACTATCAAAGCCGCGATAAACACCCTTTTCCGGGTATGTGACGTATCGTGCAAATGTTTTTAGTGACGACCAATCCGGTTGTTGCTTTTTGGCGACCTGACCAATGAGCTTGTAAGTTGTTTATACGTCCGTCCAATTGGGGAAGTAGCGAATGCTAATGTTTTTGTTGATAACTACTGAATTACCTCCATTTAATGTTATCTTCACATAAATACGTTTGTTTAATTATAAGGTTGCCTTGTAGTAGTTATACATTCGAGGGGCGGGGTTGACGTAAGTATACGTAAAGCATTGCATTCAGCTGTCGAATTCACGAGATGGTGCATGAAAAATAGTTGTACATTTTTACGGCTATTTAATTAAATTTATGAGGTAGCAGAAGTACTCCCACTCTGTACTTGATTAAAAGTTTAAACCTGCTTAAGTACAGTAACCACGTATTTGTACTTTTTTGCTTCTCACTCCTGCATATATTGACTAAAAAAAACTTGCATCTCTTCATTCAATCTGTAGTTGATGTCCTGTTGAAGGCAGTTGGGGACACCCCCATCATGAAAACCAAAAAATGGGCTGTGGATAGGAGCAGGACAGTGCAGTCGCTTTCTCAGTTCATCTCTCGTTTCCTCAAGTTGGATGCAAATGAACAACTGGTAAGAAACAGCTTTGTACAAAGTATCTTCAGTACAGGCACATTATTATGACACTGTATTTTTTTTTCGCAGTTCATCTACGTCAACCAATCATTTGCGCCGTCACCGGACCAAGAGGTCGGGATCCTCTTTGACGTGAGTACCTAAAACACTGCTTTCATAACCAGTGTTAGACTGACTAGATCCATAGGCCAACGCCATAAACATGTTTGCGTGAGTTGAGGATTTCATTTTGTTTAGTAAAAAAAGGAAACAAATAGCAGAAGGGTCCCAATGTCTGAGATTGAGAAGGAACATCGCACTCTTTTCTAATGAAGAGTTGAACAAGTGAGACAAGGCAACCTTTGCAAAATATTTGCAGCTTTGAAGCACATACCTCACATCAAAAACGTTTCCGGCGTGTCGATATATCACTGCAGTGTATAAATGTGCAATGTTCAGCACAGTTAACCCCGGAACATTTTAAGTCATACATTCATCAGGTGGAGCAGAATTTCTAAGAATCATTCCTCACACTTCTAAAATGGGTTCAACGAATACCAGAATGGAGTCATTTCAAGTCAATGAAACATTAGCAGCCTTGACCAGCAGAGGACGCCAGATGAGTCAAGATCATTGTGACTGTGACAAAAATCCTTGGCTTCAGATTAAAGTGCTGCTGCAGTGTTGGGGGGGGGGTCAAATAGACGTTAAAATCCAAGACAAACTGTGATGTGAACATCTCACTGCTGTTACTTGTCTAAAGAATGTTTTGTATTTCTGTCTTTTCTTTCAGTGTTTTGGCAGTGACAGCAAATTGATTCTGCATTATTGTAAATCTCAAGCTTGGGGTTGATGTCAGATTTGGTCCGGGATTTGTCCACTTTAAAGAAGACATTATGAACATTTTCCACAAATTAATGCAATTTCCAGGTGTCTGTGACATGCTTTGGTCAAAATTACCCAAGGATTAAAAAACAAACAAACATCCATCACACTTTTTAGCCCCTTTTGAAATTTCTATTTGTATACAAGCAACCCGTGTCAATCTTTCATATTATGTCCTCTTGGACATAGCACGAGAAATTTACTTTTTATGGAATGTGATATGATCAAATTTGCCAGTGCAAGCGGCATTATCTTGCTTAATGCGGACGAGTGAATCACTACATCAAAGCGCAAAGGTAAGCACAAACAGCATTGGCTCATTTACATGAAATCCGGCTCCACTCGCAAACGGTCTCATTTCATTCAGCTAGACAAAAAGAAATCGGGCGTCATAAAGGTTAAGTGTATTATAATTGGCACAGTCATGTTACTAAGATGCCTGCAATCGGTTTTAAATGACATAAAATGCCTCCTTTAACATCAGAACAAACATGTTTTTTTTTTTATTGTTTTGTGTACATATTGTAAATAAATGATCAACAATATAACAATTTATATTTGTGTGTTTTTTTTTTTAGGATTTTACTTGGAGTACAAAACAAACAAAATGGCAGGAAATTTGTCGTTATCATTCAAGTAGTTTAAAACTTACGGCAAGGCAGCTTTAATTATATAAAAGATTTAAAGGCAAAATACAACATTTAAAAACAAAGTAGAGAAATGAAAAGTAGTTTGCTAAAATAATGTCAAGCATGTTTTTGGAAAAAATGATTATAGAACTGCAGTAAATGAACTTCGGAGCATAGTTTTTGTTTTTTTAAACCTCAATTTTAAAATCATTTATATTTGTGGCTAAATTCAGATCTGTTGAAAGTGTATACCAGCAGCAGCATAACAGCTCAATGCTGAATGCACCATGTTTGCTTAGTGGTGAAGGTGGTCAGTGAAGTGGTCCACAATGGGAGGCGAGGGGGGGGGGGGGGCAAGTAACAGTAGGCAGATGGATTTAGAGAGATGACATGAATCAGTGCGACTTGGTGACATCCATTCCCAAGAAAGACAGTCGAGCAGCGTGGACACAAGAAGCCCGACTCTGCGTCTTTACTATTGGCCGGGAGGATTAACAAGAGGGCGGCGGCGGCGGCGGCGCCAGTGGAGGGTCACTGATGCTCATTCTGGACGAGGGAAGACGGCGATAATGAGCGAAGGGCACCATAATGTCACCGGGAATCCATTGAAGATGGATAAATGATATTTTTTTACTTTGACAAGGTCCTTGATCAACAAAGATGAGCGAGGATTGTGAGGCTCCTCCCCTGCCACCGCTGAACACTGGATGACGTTTTATCATTTGATGTACCTCATCCATGAGCTCCACTACAGGATAACGACTTTGGTAAGTAATTAACACTATGATGGGAAGTTTGCTTTTTTTTTTTTTTGAAGATTGAAGATCCATAGTTGAGTTTTTTTTTTTTATATATAAAATCCGAAATACTGTTGCCATGGATTTCATGCCTGCATGGTTGATGACTGATAAATATTGAACATGTTACTCTCGTCACTTTGCAATTTTACTATGTAAGCATTGCATGCCGTATTGAATACTGTATATGCATTTCTACACCACTATTGTTAAATCCAACCAAGACTAAACATTCTATATATAAAGCATTTGTCCAATGCAAGTTTTATATTGTTCTCATGGAAGGTCGATACAATTAGAACAGTTCAGAATTTTGTACAGTAAAAAAAAAAAAGCCTATTCCAATATATTTCCTACTAAATCAAAAAGCACCCAGAATAGTCAACTAATGTCACAATATTATGTGGCTGCTTGTATTAAAGGATGCTATGGTTCGAACCACACCACTAGCACAAACGGATTGACAGGGATTACTGACCGAAATTCGGATTGGCGCTTTAGTCCTAATTTCATCATCTCTGCTTTTGTTGTCTTCTGTCTTGGCCTGGCAGCAGAGCAGGTGGAGTCCATAATGAGCAGCGGGCCAAGGAGTCCTAATCGGGATGCGGGGACGAAGTACATGGCGCGTTTAAGAAAGTAACCCAAGCAACAGGAGAGTGAACCCGAGCATCCAACGCGGTGGACGTTTTGAAAGCTGTTTGCGCTCCGTTCAACTTTTGATTTGAGGTGAGAACTGGAGCGAGTCTGCAAGGAGTCAAATGGGTGCTTCTTGTTTGGCATTGTTGTCATCAAAGTTGGGAGTTGACTAATCGATAATTGGGCGTTTTTGGCAATTTCGTCTCGCAGTTGGTTTCTTTACAGCAGTCTACGGTTTGGTTAGTCAGTTGCCGTTGCTGGGCTAATAACGCAAAATGTCTGGCCGAGTGAAGTGAAGCTCCCTCTTTTTCACTAAAATTTTATGTCCAATAATGCGCAGGCAACATCTGGGTGATGGCGGGAACTTTATTCATATAACAACACGCAGCAACATCACAACACCGGTGCAGCTTTTTGACACAAAAAAAAATAAAAATGCCACAAATGTGTGGAAAATGTTCACCAAAACAATTGAGATTGTTAATGGAAGTCAACCTTAAACATTTCTTGACAATAATATGTTACATGACTGACTTTTATTATTACATTTGTGGAATTTGAGTTAAGCAGCAAAATCCAGCCGTTTTTTTTTAGCCATCTCAGGGGGCGGCCATTTTGCCACTTGCTGTCAACTGAAGATGACATCAATGTTGCTCAGGCAACGACCAATCACAGCTCACTTGTTTTGTGAAGCTGCGCTGTGATTGGTTGTTACCTGAGACCTGAGCAACATTGATGTCATCTTCAGTCGACTGCAAGTGGCAAAATGGCCGCCCCCTGAGATGGCTAAAAAAAAAAAAACGGCTGGATTTTACCGCTTAAGTCATATTGCGCTAATGCAATATTAGCTAGAATGCCATATTTAGACTAGTGGGGCTGCATAGAACATATTATTGTAAATGGGGGGGTTGACTTCCCCTTTAAATACAGGAAAAGCACACTTAAAATAAAAACCGAGAAATGCTTAATTTTTGGGGGACCTCGCTACAATACACTGTAAAAAAAAAATAAATAAATAATTATGTTAACCTAAGAATCTTTGTTGAAAATTCACCATGATGCACTAAGTTCTTTGCTTTCACAAATGTACGTTTAATTGAAATGAAGCAAAAAAAAAGTTAAACATTTTCCATAACATATAAATATAAATTGTTCCAAAATAACAATAAGAGTTGCGGCCACGCAGGTGACCGTTCCACCGGCAATTAGCGACAGATGGCAGACTGGTCTGGTGTGTTCTTCCGCCAAGTCACCAACTTTGTTTAGATTAGATCAGATAGAATCTAGGATGATCGCGTTTATAAAAGTATTGATTCACTCCAATAAAGGCCATATAATATTACATATATATATAACAAATGTAACTTTTTAACTCCAAGATCCGACTACTACTTTTGATCTTAGCACATTAAGTCAAGTTCACGTATTCAAGTTGTACCTTTTTTTTGTTTGAACAACTCAGCCCAAAGAGTGACTCACGTTACCAACTGAAAATGTAAAATGATGTGTGAAAATGTATCATGCACAAGTTACAATAACATGAATGGCAAAAAAAATTTTTTTGCCCTGTTTCTATCCTCAGGCTCGTCGGGTGCTTCTGTTGTCGGATTTGCCAAAGGCGCAGTTAGGTAACGGTAAAAATCAATAGTAAGCTTTCCAGGCAAGCCCCCCAGCACTTCTCTCCTTACGCCAACCATGGAAATCCCCTCTTGTCCACTTTTACCTCCATCTGTTTGCCCGCACATGCATCAACTTGACAGCATCTTCCTCTCCCGCCTCCCCTTTTAATCACTCTCCGGCGGTTACGTCACATTCATCTTTGCCGCACGGTTTATTAAACCTGGCAGCTCATCACCTCCCGACCCGCCCCCCCCCGACCGGAAGCATCTGTTCCTCCGTCCCTCTTTTTTTTTTTCCCCGTAGCCGCCACGCCGTGCGCCGCATTCGTCTCCCGCCCTGCCCCCCGGCGCCTTCGGCCATGCCAGAGCGCATGTCGCGCCGCTCTCGCTCCCTGCTCTCCCTGACCTTGACCTCTCTGGCCCTGGCGCTCTCCATCCTGGCCCTGTGCACCTCCTACTGGTGCGAGGGAACCCACAAGGTGGTCAAGCCCCTCTGCCTGTCGCCCGTCAAGATGAAGAACTGCGGGCAGAACAACAGCGAGCCTTACACTACAGGTACTTCATTTTCATTCTTCGTTCTCAAAGGCTTTTCTGTATACTTTTTCTGGAAAGGCAGTTATTTAAAAGAGTTTAAATATGCTATCGCGGTGGATTGCTTTTTCCTTTACCGACAATCCGGCCTTCACTCACCTTTTACTTTAAGATCATTTGCTCCAATTGTATGAAATAACATGTCTAATAATTTAATAATTTAGGTTTTTAAATGTGATTAGAAATACTGCCATGTAAATAAAATAATGCCAATATTTTCAATTTATGCCCAATAACTAGCAAATGTAAATAATTAATTTGCCTTGCCATCGTTTTTTTGCTGAATATTGTTACTCTCCTAAAAGAATGACACAAGTGATTTTCCCTCTGAAGACACGAAAAAATATTGATTATATGTGATAAATTAATTTCATATAGGGGTATATAATTGCAATTTTTATTATTTTTATTTTTATTTTTTATTTTTTATTTTTTTTAAAGAGTGTGACGATATGTTTCCTATTGTATGCTAAAAATAAAAGTTTCTGCCATCTGGTGCTTTAAAATGTCCAATGTGGCGAACCTTCCAATGATCATAATTAGCTCCTGGAAAAAAAAATAAATAAAAAAATTAGCTTTGTGTAATGTTTTTCCAAGTCATATGTTAATGCTCGAATGTACAAAATGACATATGATCATTTGCTGCAATTGTATGAAATAACATGTCTAATAATTTAATAATTTAGGTTTTTAAATGTGATTAGAAATACAGCCATGTAAATAAAATAATGCCAATATTTTCAATTTATGCCCAATAACTAGCAAATGTAAATAATTAATTTGCCTTGCCATCGTTTTTTTTCTTGAATATTGTCACTCTCCTAAAAGAATGACACAAGTCATTTTCCCTCAAAAAATATTGATTATATGTGATAAATTAATTTCATATAGGGGTATATAATTGCAATTTTTAATTTTTTAATTTTTTTTATTTTTTATTTTTTATTTTTTATTTTTTATAAAAGAGTGTGACGATATGTTTCCTATTGTATGCTAAAAATAAAAGTTTCTGCCATCTGGTGCTTTAAAATGTCCAATGTGGCGAATCTTCCAATGATCATAATTAGCTTTGTGTAATGTTTTTCCAAGTCATATGTTAATGCTCGAATGTACAAAATGACATATGATCATTTGCTACAATTGTATGAAATAACATGTCTAATAATTTAATAATTTAGGTTTTTAAATGTGATTAGAAATACAGCCATGTAAATAAAATAATGCCAATATTTTCAATTTATGCCCAATAACTAGCAAATGTAAATAATTAATTTGCCTTGCCATCGTTTTTTGTCCTGAATATTGTCACTCTCCTAAAAGAATGACACAAGTCATTTTCCCTCTGAAGACACAAAAAAACTGAAGAAAAAATATTGATTATATGTGATAAATTAATTTCATATAGGGGTATATAATTGCAATTTTTAATTTTAATTTTTTATTTTATTTTATTTTTTTATTTTTTATTTTTTCTAAAAGAGTGTGACGATATGTTTCCTATTGTATGCTAAAAATAAAAGTTTCTGCCATCTGGTGCTTTAAAATGTCCAATGTGGCGAACCTTCCAATGATCATAATTAGCTCCTGGAAAAAAAAATAATAAAAAAAATAAAAATAAATAATTAGCTTTGTGTAATGTTTTTTTTAAATGCTCTAATGTACAAAATGACATATGATCATTTGCTGCAATTGTATGAAATAACATGTCTAATAATGAAATAATCTAGGTTTTTAAAATATAGCCATGTAAATAAAATAATACAAACCACTACAATTGTACTGACGGAATTTTTAATACCGGTCTTATCTTGCATCTGATTCCGTCCCTTACGTTGTAGCCACTGACGATCAAATGTTCTTTTCTTGAGCTCCAAGATGGTGTTTGTTAAACACGGCTTGTTGCCATTTACTGGAAACGGCAATTCATTGTAGTGGATGAAACGGTCACATAATCACGTCCTGTATGTCTTCCATGTATGGAGTATACTAATATGCAGGTGCACTGTCCATTCCTGTCTCTTGATTCTTGGTAAGAACTTTTTAATATGAGTTAAGCAGGAAAAAAAAAAAACAGAGATTGGAAGAATTTTGTTGATTACATGCACCTGTGAGTGGATTATATTTTCACTACGCACTAGTAATTAGTACCAAAATTCTGGTTGACCCTGATTAGATTTGAAGCAAATTCTTCCATCTTTATACTGTGTCACCACAGTACATTGCCAATACCTGGAACTAATCTATGCGGATGAGTGTCAGGATTCTTGAAAACCTATTGTCCTTGGTGTTTTTTTTTTTTTAAATCTCATTTTACCCATAGCTCACTTTTAATTATGGATTACGTTAATCTGTGGACACCCCTCACAGGTCTACACAGTTGAGTGAGGGAGCGATTTCCCTCATCTGCTTTTTATTCCTCCACCATATATGCTTAATTCACAATGGGATTAACGGCATAAAGGAATTAAGTAGGCTCACACTGTTTGCTGTGTATGCCTAAAAACAGTACAGGATGTACTTGTAAGCAATGTACACTGTTGGCTTAAATCATTGCGACATCTCCAGTTCTGATTTCTGGACCTAATGAGATTGGAGTTGGGTTTGTATAGGATAGAATCAACTTTATTATCCCAGGGGGAATTTTTTCCCCCCGATGCTGCTACATTGCTGCACTTGTCCATAAACACCGTCCGTACTTCTGCTTAAGTCAGTTGAGTAGAAGTAGGGCTGGGTTTTAAAAATCGAATAATCAATATCAGTCGTTTTTTTTTTTTTTTTCGAGCGTGATATTGATTCATAGAGCCATGAATTGATTATTTTAATACCTCTTTTTTCCCCATAAATTAAACAACAAAATAGAATTTTAGAGGCCAATTTTTTTTTGGTACCGTACAGTTTTCTTGAAGTTTACGTGAATTTAAAATATTTTCTTGTATTTATGAAATTCCTGATTTATTGCACTTTATGACATTTCAGAATATTTTTAATTTATATTTAATGTTTGTGGATTTTTTTTTATCATGTCCTTGGTATTTAAGAAGAATTGATGTTCCATAGTTAATCAATATCGAATTGAACTCTTGTGAATCGAATCGATTGAGGAAACCTGAATCGATACCCAGCCCTAGGTAGAAGTATTATTGTCATCCTTTCATACTATCTGCATCGAGCGGAAAAAAAAAAAAAAAAGTGGTCGGACGAATATGCGCGATATGAATTCACATGTATAACGGAACGTATGGTGTTCCACAGGGTTCAATTCTGGGGCTTCTGATGTTTTCATTGTATCTGCTGCCATTGGGAAACTGGTGGGGTTCAATACCTACGACAAGGTTAATTACTTTTGCCACCTCTATTGGTGTGATTGGTATGCCATTTCCATAGATAGATATTTTAATAATCCCAATGGGAAATTCAATTATCTCCATCTGACACACAGTACATTCATAATGAAAAAAATAAATACAATATAATATAGACAATACATGGGTTTAAAAAAAAAAAAAAAGCTACAGTCTCAATCTGTCTTTGGCTTTTTGACTTTGCTTACAACATCACTTATAACGTCAAATGCATGAAAGGTGTTAGAGCAGTTACGAAAAAAAAAAAAACTTTAGAGGGTCACTCATAGGCGCACCAGTGCGATTATGTGTTTGTGTCCAGTAGTTGGCCACAACGTCCAAACATCGAAACCATGCCGTGTGTGTGAGCGTCGCCCTACTTGTGTGCTGTCCCACAGAGAGCCCGACCCAAAACCCTTTCAACCGCACGCTGTCTCCAGCCAGACGCGAGGAGTTGGCCAAGATCCGCCAGAGGCAGCTGGCCAACGCCGTTCACTACATCTGGGAGACGGGCGAGGACAAGTTTGCCTTCCGATACTTCCACACCGGCTTTTGGGAAAGCTGCGAGAAACACAGTGATGGTGAGCAGAGGGTAATAGTTATACAAAAACTTAGTGGTATATATATATATATATATATATATATATATATATATATATATATATATATATATATGAAATAATCCCAGCAAAAGCTGCTTAGCACTGATTTTGAGTTTTTTTTTATTTTTTATTTTTTTACTTATTTTATCGCATTATTAAAGTTATTAGGATGACTGTTGCAGCTCTAGTTAGGGCCGCTTATTTAACTGACAAGACATTAGTCTATTTTTTATCAATTTAAACACCAGCCGATTCTTCCTGTAAATGCACAAATATTACTTTAGTCACACTATATATTTAAATAAACATCCAATTAATCACTCACTGGAACTTTTTTTCTGCCAAACATGGAAAATGGACTCTGTCTAAAACAAAAAAAATAAAAAATTGGTCGGGCCCTGCCTACAACTCTCCTAAAGCTAAGCCATGTGTTTAATTCCACGCCCGCTATGGCATGCGTATTCATGCATGTTGTGAGTGTGTATGAGAGAGAGTCCGAGAGAATTTTCTGGCAATGCAAACGCATGTTTTGGTACTAGAGATGGATTAGTGTATTGACAGTGAACATTATCAAACATTTACCGAGCGGCAAAATGCGCCCACGCTGACCTACTGCCCCCCTTCCCTGATGTGAATAAAAGTTCTAATTTCTTGAAAGAGTGAATTTGGACGTTTTGTTAGCTGTGATCTAAAATAATCTACATTTTGGGAAATCAAATTGTGATACTGTGAGTTTTACGTTTAGAACTGAACTACTGAAATAAAACGTATTTTTTTACTTGTCATGTTATCATTACCAATCGGATCCATTTTGTTGGCAGGGGAGAAATGCAGGAGCTTCATCGAGTTGACTCCAGGGGAGACGCAAGGTGAGACGATCGTTATAAAAAAAATACATTTTAAGTCTTCCTTCATTCTACTTTGCTGTGGTCGCCGCAGGTGTGCTCTGGCTATCGGTCATATCCGAGTTCACGTACATCGGCCTGCTCGGGATGGGCTTCTTGCTCATGTGGCTGGAAGTGTTGTGCTCTCACAAAGAGATGCACTCGCTCAAAATCAGTGCCTACGCTGCCATGTGCACTGTGCTGTCAGGTGAGTGGACGGGGTATTGCTTTTCATGTACTTAACCAATTTTGTGATGACGAGAAATCCATTTAATGTTGGTTTTGACAAAACATGATCTTGTTTTTGAATGACCCGGACAAAGAAACATTGGTTTTATTGAACCATCAAAACGATTGTATTCAAAGGGCACAGAAAAATCATTCCTGACACCTCAGACATTTAAACATATTATACTGTAATTGAAAAAAAAATTGCCACTAAAATAAGGGTTCTAGTATCGTGCTCTGTTGAACGCCAAGGAGTAAAAATGGGTTTAAAGGTGGGTTTTTAAAAACTAGACAAAGAAGAGGCTTGTCTAACGCGCACCCTGAGATTCTGCTTTGACTTCGGAACCTCTACTGGAGCAACTGGTTAGCTGGCTGACTCCAAAGTGAAATAAATGCATGACAGTAATCCAAACAATGCAACCAGAGTGGCGGTTTATGCTTGCCTGATTGTGATACATTTTTTCCCCCTCTACTTAATATATATATTTTTTTTTATTATTTTTTTTTTCCCCTACTGTATTATCCCCAATGCAGGTCTTCTCGGGATGGTGGCCCACATGATGTACACCACCGTGTTCCAGATGACAGTCATTGTAGGCCCCAAAGACTGGAGGCCTCAGTCCTGGGACTATGGCTGGTCTTTTGCGTAGGTTACTGCCAAACACGCACAAAATGATTACGGTCAATATCAGCTCTTCACTACGACGGCGTATTAGGGCCACATATAAATATATATATTTTTTTTTTTAGGGCGGTGGGCAATATTCAGAGAAAAAAAACGTGGCACTTTATACAGGGATGTGATTTTTCCGCTAATTCGCGGAATTCCGCTTTTTTTTTTTATCTCCAACCAAAAAAAAAAAATTCAGATTTTTTTTTTTTTTTTTTTTTAGTAGTTCATTGTGTATGCACATGACTCCGACAGATAACATCTTCTGCGATAACAAAGACATTTGTGGTATGCTCTAATATGAGTTACTTTTCATTTGGTCATGATACAATTATTTGTTCATGAAATTTGAACTCTTCAACATTATTTATGTGTTAACTTTACATTAGTTAGATATGATGATATTCTCAGTGATAGTTTTTAAAAGCAAAGGCAGTCCAATGTTTTTGAATGTGACTGATTTTGAGTTGACTAAAACTGCCATTTTATATGGGATAGTTCAATATACATTGAAAATTTATGCTGTTGTTTTGTCTATCTGGACCTAGCTGGGTGCCAGCGGCCCCCAGACCCCCGGCTAAATTTTCAGATAATTTCACTTTGGTCAAATCACATCCCTGTTTATAAAGTAGCAATCTAGCGAGTTTATTAAATAGCAAATTTACGACTTTATAAAGTGGTAGATTTGCGAGAAAAAAACTATACACGTAGCAAATGTTTGTGCCAATACTTTTCGGTCGGGTTTCAAATAAGGAGATAGTAATGGCGTAAAGACGCCTCGCTTTGTGGAGGTCCACACCCTTGAGGATCAAGCATTTTAGTTAATTTGTTAAAATGTATATTTACTTGAATTATTATTTACACATTCATACATTTTTTTTAATTATTTTTTTTGTACAAGTATCTAAGTCGATGTGTTGATTCTGCTGCTCTCCGTCATTCACTTGCATTGACCTCAAGTATGCTAGCTTGTGATTGGTTAGTGTTTAGTCACCTGATAGGGAAGTGTTGTCGCTCTAGCTACCGTGTATGACGAGTAAATTTTCAATTAAGAATGAATCCGTCTCCATCCTGCCTTTTCATTTTTTTTCATTTTTTTTTTTTCTGGAGAGCTCAGTATTGTTCATTCGGTAATTTTACCGATTTGACATATCATTGCTCTTTTTTTTTTTTTTTTTTTTTTTGTGTGCGTGCGTGCGTGTGTGTGTATTCATTAGTTCACCTAAAACCTATTAAAAAAATCCCAAACCGTTCACCTAAACCGAACACTTCCAGCCAGAGTCGTGAGGCCGTCAGGAGACCCGAGGAAGGACCAAAGAAAATAACGGAAAGTGCCTTTTCATTTTATAAACAGCGTCCCATTAAGCACCAACAAAATCCTCACATGATTAGACTATAACTACGCTACGTGTACTTCTCGTAAGTTTTTTCTCTGAATATTTCCCCCGCCCTCAAAAAAATATATATTTATACGTGGCACTAATACGCCGTCGTACTTCACTTAAACTATTATGAGCTCTTTTTTTTGGGGTCATCCTTATATTTATTTATAATACCTTGAGCGTACCTCCTAATGTTTAAAAAATCTGCTGCTTGCAGTCTTGCCTGGGTGTCCTTCAGCTGCTGCATGGGCGCCGCCGTGGTGACGCTCAACTCCTACACAAAGACCATCATCGAGCTGCGCCGCAAACAGAGGCTTCGTCTGGAGGAGGCCAGGGCCACCACCCGGGCCCCCTGCTACGAGGAGGTGGTCTCCGGCGGCGGAGGCGGCGCCGGGGGCTTCTACTCGGTCAGCGGCCTGCTGCAGTGTCCCGACGGCATGATCGACGTGGCGTGGGCCCCCAACGGCAGCGTGGTGGGCGTGGCCAACGGGGACGTGCCCACGCTGGTTCTCGTCGGAGGCTGTGGGCCGGAGGGCTGCGAAGACTGCGAGAGGGAGATGGACGAGATGGAGGGGCCCGTGGACAGAGTGGACTCCCCTTGCTGAAGGACGGGGAGAACGCAAGAGCGCCCGCCGTACCTCCCAGGAGCTTAAAAAAACTGAAGATGGAGACTCGCGGACAAGGTGAAGGAAACTTTGCTTGAACTCTTCATATCAAATCTGACCATACTGAATTGAATACAGGCCATAGTGACGTGCAGGGATGCATGTTGTGTGTTTTTTTTTTCTTCTCAGTGCCTCATAGAGGAAGGCTAATGCGCGCACGTGCAAACACAAAATACATTCAGCAGACACTTCATTAGGTACACCCACACAATCCAACGGGCCGATAAGAGTCGAGTCCGGTCAATTTTGCTTATGAGTTCACAACAGAAGTTATCTCAAGTCACTTTACACATTGAGCAAGGCCAGGAACCACTCTGAGGGACGGACGAGAGAACAATGGGCACAACTGCCGTAATGGTAAACAATGTGTCATAAATATTGCTTTCACGAGAGAATAATTAGTATTATTAATTTTCACATTTACAGTAGTATAGTAATTTTCAAATTTTTGTAAAAGTTATGGTCTCGACGGGTACATTTTGTGGAAATTCTTTTCATTCGTTCAATTAAAATTGGATTGATCATTGATTTGCACACTAAATGAAACATTTGAAAACCGTACACAAATAAGTATACAGTGTTCCCTCTCTATAACGTTGTTTTTTATTTTTTATTTTTATTTTTTATGAAGTTTGAACATTGTGTGTATAAGCAAGAAAAAAAATGTGACAACACGTTAATGCCTCTGTGAGAAAAGTGTGTGCTGAGGGGTTTTACAATTTTAAAGCGTTTCTAATAAATGTAAAAAAAATAAAGCTGACTACTTAGCGGATTTCACTTATGGCGGGTATTTTTGGGAACGTCACCCCTCCAGCGAGGGAACACTGTATTGCTAATTTATGCATATAATTATGAATGTGGACTGAGCCGTTTCTTCTCCAGTTCTAACATGCTCTCTTCTGAAGTCAATAAACAACACGCACACACACGCACTCACTGATCCGAGTCAGACATTCATTGTCATCATGATTCCCCCCCCACCCCCCCGATCAAAGCCAACGCAGCATCTGCTGGTAACAAACCACGTCTGCTGACAAACCCGTGCGATGGACGGATACAGTAGATGGACGCACGGAGATAGATTATAGAGATTTTGAAAAGTCTGCTCTCTGATGTTGAACAGAAGATTACGTGTAAAGCAGTAATCCACAGTTGGATGGAAAGACGGGCAAGGAGAGATGGGTCGAGAGGGTCGCGGGGGTCAGAAGAAAAGTTGGAAAGAGGCGCTGGCACGCCGCGCGCACAATAAGAAGGTTGGTGCTTAAACACACTTTCGTGGTCGTTATGCAAAATATCAAACGACACTTACTTGAGCCAAAGCGAAAAATTGTGACTCAAATAAATGGAGCCAAATTCATCCTAATGTCTTTAGGTTACACATTTGGGATAATCCTGGATTTGCCGTCTGGGATAAATACAATTGAAAAGCTTAATCAACAATGTTATCAACCACCACCAGCGCTGCTATCAGGTATTTTCTGCTTTTAATGCAGGAAGGGGGGGGGGGGGGGATTGAAAGGCGTGCTGCCTTCAATGTATCGCAAAACTGCTGTCTGGTTTCTGTGACATTTCATGAAATTGTCAAAGTAAATACAGTACATATTTGCAGCTTCTGCGTTTGAAGGGCTATCGATGCATTTATTGCTTTCCGTAGAATTGCGTTACTGGAGTGTCGTTTTCTAACAGGAACAGCTACAAATGTGGCCATGATATATTTATATATATCATTTTTTTTAAACAAAAAGAACATTATTCACCACTTTCACGTAGAATTTAGGATTGAGAATAAAAACTTGGATTCAAGTCGACATGTATGAGAAAACCTTTAATGTCATTCGCCGTATTGTGTAAAGTTCCAATGCATCAGAAATAAAATGGCTACATACATTTCAACAGCTGTAAAATTAGAAGAAGAAAAAAAGTAACAACAGAGCTTTCAGGTTCAAACAATCAACTATGACACTTAAATGATACCGAATATGAGTTCGGGTCACTTGTTTAACTGACCACACCACTTTTTTTTTTTTTTTTTTTTTTTTGAGTGATCATTTTCAATCTCTATTCATCTTGTATTTGTCGAAGTCCCCACAAATACAGTAAACTGAAATATTCACATAATCTTACTTGTGGCTGTAGAAAATGTTAAGATGCTAAGAAAATGATTACTTTGTAAAATGACTTAGATTTCCATTGTTACTACCCCAAAAAATGTAAACCGCAACTGTACGTAATATTTTATGTCAAAATGTTCTTTAGATAAACACGCAAAAAAATGTTTTTTTTTTACTTTACAGTCAGTTAACTCTTTCACTGCCAGACGTTTTCAGAAACGGGATGTCGCCAGTGCCAGCTGATTCAAGCATTTTGACTGATCTTTTAAGGTCCACAGAAAATGTTGTGTTTGGACTATGGAAACACACATACTACCAAATGAAAGATTGGACTTCTTCTTTCATCAGAAAAAAAAAGTTTGTTTCTACCTTATTCCGTTCTTCAGTAATCAACAATAGAAAATGGTTACTTTCACCGAAATTCGATGATGATCATCGTTGTCATCAATGTGCTCTTTTAGCTTTGGTCGATGCTTTTGTCTTTGAAATAAAACGGCTCGGGCGTGAACTCCTCGCAAACGGTCGCCATTTTTCCTTTGTTTTCCATTCTGATCTCCTGCTCGACGCTCTAGCTCCGCCTCTACTGACGCCCACCCGATCTTGTCAAAAGACAGTCATTGCTGCCCTCTAGGGGCAAAAAATAGTCCTTAGGCACAAGAGACCTAATTGAAACTTTCGCCAGAGATGCGGAGGGCTTCCCCCCACCAGTTTCAAAAAAAATAAAAAAAATTGGATGACGTCTTTTGACGTCATTGGCAGTGCTCCGTAGGTTTTTACTTGACGTCTTTAAACGTCAGTGGCAGTGAAAGAGTTAAGACCAAAAATTATTCATACACTGGCTAATTAAATGTAATGCTCATCTGTGTTTTTATTTTGTTGAGATATACATTTAAGAACGTTTTGTTTTTGTTTATTTTGTATCTTTTTTGACCCCCCCCCCCAAAAAAAATCCGTACGTATGCAATGTCCTTATTTAAAGTTTGTTATAATGCTAAAAAATTACTATTACTATATACTTAGTTTTTTTTTTCTAAATTAACATCTCCAACACAACTTCACCTCCAGGGTATGAATAATTTTGGCTTAAGGTGATACAATATATGCCAAACACAAAATAACATTTGATATCATTTCCTGTCAAATACGTAACCCAAAGTATTTACACATGGAGGATATTCAAAAACGGGGAGCAAAAGTAGCTGATTTGACAGATGTGACAAACATTTTACTGTTTCAGCGGCTCGTAGTGAATGAGCCGCATCGCGTTGTCATTCTCGATCACTCCCTTGATGAACTCCCCTTCGGCCAGTCGCTCTGTGAGGTGGAAAAAAACCAAGACGTATGACTTATGTGAGAAATCCGCTCTGATCTTGCATGCATGCAAAACAAAAGAGTCAGCTGAGGTTCGAACAAAGCTCGCATGCCACCCGTCATGTGCTTGCTTCCCCGAGCCCACAGGTGGATTTATTCCATTTTTTTTTTTTCATTGTTGTGCCCAACAGCTGATTGTCACATATAATCTCCGTGCATGTGTGCGAACAGCTGCTGAGGAAAGGTAGCACGCAGATGTTCACCCCCCCCCCCCCCCCCTCTCTTCCAAATTTGAGAGTAACTCAGTGTTTTGGAAAAAGTACAGATATTTTAACTCATTCACTGGCAGCCATTTTCTCTGAAGCAACCCCCTTCGCTCCCGGCTGTTTTACTGGATTTTGACAGATTTTGCAAGGCCCACACAATATTGTGTTCTATTGCTATAAAAACATGGAAGTTAATGGAACCTCTTTGTCCCTTCTTTGATCAGGAAAAAAAAGAAGTATATTTCTGTTTCCGTTGTGCAGCAATTTGCATTAACTCTTTGACTGCCAAAAACGTTAAATAACGTTTAGTAAAATCCTATGGAGGAGTGCCAAAGACGTTAAAAGACGTTTGTTTCCAAACAGAGGTGAAACTAACCATTTTCTATTGTTTATTACTCAAAAATGGAATAAGGTAGAAACAAACTTTTTTTTCTGATGAAAGATGAGAGTCCAATCTTTCATTTGGTAGTATGTGTGTTTCCATAGTCCAAACACAACATTTTCTGTGGACCTTGAAAGATCAGTCAAAATGCTTAAATCGGCTGGCACCCACGGCATCCCTTTTCTGAAAACGTCTGGCAGTCAAAGAGTTAGAATATAGCTAAGTTCCATCATTATTCACAAAACTGTTTAAAATATTGGAGAAAAGAGCTTTTTTTTGCAACAGGGCCCTGGTTGAGCTCTTATACTCTGCTGCCACCTGCTGGCCGCTTTTGTAATAACTACCATTGCTTCAACCATTCTCTTCAGTTCAGAGGCTGCATCAAAGCCTTCTGTATGCTCTAGCATAAAAAAAAACATTATTTTTTTTTTTTTTTTTTAATGTGTTTGCGAGTAAAAATACTCACACTAAAAGTAAAAATATTGATCCAATTTCTGTACCCAAGTACTTAGTAGTACAAATATTGTTGGGAAAAAAAACTCTGTGAAAAGCAAAAGTACTGATTTGTGTACTTTACTAGAAGTACATATATATATATTTATTTATTTTATTTATTTATTTTTTTACGTTGAAAGTATAGGGGTATTGAGCAGAAAGAAAAAGACTTGTAAAATCAGAAGTACTGCTTCAACTTTTGTACTTCAGTAAAATAAAAAATGTAAAATAAAACAAGAGGAAAGGAAAAAGTAAATAAAAAAATAAAAAAAGCTGGTAAAAGTAGTTTCCACTCCTTAATTAAGTAAATTAAAAAATGTAATGTAAATAAATAATTTAATAAATCTGTTACAAGTACTAATTCAATTCCTGTACTTAACTAAAAGTACATTTATCAGAGGTTACAAAAGTACTCTTACGCAGTACTTAAGTAAAAGTAGTAGAGAAAAATAAGAGAGGAATTTGTTCTTGGTTCTACTTTGCAGCCCTGCTTACCGTTGTCCTTCTTCTCAAAGTAGGACCACAGCTTGTTGGCTCGCTTCTCGGGCGTGTTCTCGTCCTCCGGTAGCTTGCTCTGGTCCTCTTTGGGAATCAGCTTGAAGATGGCCTGAAGGCAGAAACGATCATACGCTGAACATCCTCGCATCTTTGTGGCAACGTCAGGATTTCATTCAAGGCTATGAAACGCCTTCAATCAAATCGAGTTGATCATCCAAACAGTTCAATGCTCCTGAATCACAACATTTAGAATTTGCCGCCAATTTTCAAGAAATGATACTGTATGTGGTTTGGTTAAACACACAAAAAGTGATTATTGCCTAAATATTGATTTGATTTTTATATAGTTTTGATGTTTTTTTATAATTGCAGCAGGGTGGTACTAAAATGTGGATTAAGTTGGGTACATTTAGAGCCAAATATGTCACATTTTTTAAGGTTCACTTGGTTCTGTTGAAATGACAATATTACAAAACGCTGATGGCCACTTGGGCTCCAGATGAATGCAAAGCAGGACGCCGTCAAGGCAAGGCCCTTCTTAAGTGTGTGTGTGTGTGTGTGTGTGTCCCACTTAGAGAGAAGGAAGCACTCATCTGCCACATTTAAAACACCTAGATTAACATGGATTAGAGCCAAGACGCAGGCCGGCCGCCAAACAGCGAGATCTCCGCTTACTTCCAGCGCTCTCGCCTCCATCTTGGCCCCTCTTAAGCGCGCCTTCTGTACGCCTCACGTTGTAGTGTGGCAACGTTTGACCCTTTTGTACAATGTTAACAGCCACTCAGTAGCCCCTTACAGGAAATTGGACCGTGGGTTATTTTATTTATTTTTTTTGTATTTTCTACTAAAATAGTAGACGTTGGATTTATGGCACACATGGACCCCAAGTGGTGCTGAAGCACCTCCCAGTATTCCTGGACATAAAAGTGGCAAGAGGGTGTGTGCACTTTTGAAAGCATGTTATCTCGGTTGTTTTTGTACTTTTCCCCCTCTGTTGTAAATGTTTACTTTTATTCTGGTTTTATTTTGTATACCAGAAAGAAAGAAAAAAAAAAACACTGCACCAGTCTTTAAGATCCAATTTGTCCCCTTTGTGAATAGGAAAATAGTAGTTAAAGATCTGATGAGCATAAAAATGTGGACATGCCTGGATTAAGTAACCCTTCCAGTTGGTGAGTTTCAAATCCCATTACCGTGCCAACTGGATTTCTTAAACCCTCAACAATTCGACATGTCCAACTTGAAAGATATGATCATTTATTTATTTTTTATTTTTTTTAAAACTTCACACGCAATCTTGATTTTTTGGGGGGTGGAAACAATGACATTTCTTTGTGGGATTAAACGACAACAGCCGGTGTATGGAAGAGAGAAATACAGATTATACGAGCGGGGCGGACGTTATACGTTGCAGCCCGGGAGCTAAAGATTAGAGATTAGGGGGGAGTCTAGGACTCAAGTGGGCTGGCAATTAGTGCTTAAAAGCCGCACATGGATCACCACCTTGGAGGTGGAAGAAACAAACGGACTGGAAGAAAGACAAAATGGTCGGCTGTAGTGTTTGGTGCCGAGGTGGCACAAGTACTCTACATAGTGGTAGAAGAATTTAAAGTAAAAAAAAAAACATACAGTCTCTGAATTGTTTTTACTGTCACTTCAATCCAATAAGGTTTGGAATCGTCATTTTTTTTTCCTCTTTCAATTGGTTTGTCAAAACAAAACATGTTATAGCTTCCTTTAAACGAGCAAAACAGGTCTGTTTGTACATTCACTAATCTGCAAAATTCAATTTGTCCGTATTACGCTTATAAAATCAAAATCTCAACCCAAATTATCTTTTCCCATTGAAATGAATGGAAACGCCATTAATTTGTTCCAGCCACCCCCAAAACACGAACAAAAAAAATTATATAGATAGATATAGATCCAGCATGAGCTAAAAAATGCTAAATTAGTTAGAGATTAAAAAAAAGAAAAAAATACACCTTACCTGTATGTTCTTACAGATTGGGAGAGAATTTTTGAGCGCTAGGATCTATTGGTTTCTACGTAGCCAAAAAACATAAAACAATTCTCTTGAACTAGGCCGTAGATGGGAGATATTTTTGCTTTTCCGAATCCGTTTCGACATCATCGTTAATGCTCCCTAGTTAAGGTTCCCTTATGCTGCGGCTGTCCCGGGATTTCCAAGATCTCAACCAAGGTTGCCTCTCTATTCACGCCGTCAGATGCGGAGGTTGAAAAGTAACCAAATCAAGCATTTGTTACAATATGATTGATGTCTGATGATCAAATTGCATCCTGTTACTCACCCAACTGAAATCCAAGACCTACGCTAGTAGAACCAAGACCCAAGAACCGAGTATTCCTTTTCCTAAGGATTGCGTCTAGCAGAAGGCGTCCATCTTACCTGGCAGATTTCCGTCACTTCGGTCTTGTTGATGTATCCGTTCTTGTCCACGTCGAAGAGCGAGAAGGCCCACTCCAGCTTCCTGGTGGTCTTCCCGGTGGAGGTCATGTGCAAGGCGATGATGTACTCCTTGAAGTCCAGCGTTCCGTCGTCGTTGGTGTCGAAGGAGCGGAACACGTGGCGGGCGTAGCTCTTGGCGTCGCTGTCCGGGAAGAAGCGAGCGTAGATCTGCTCGAACTCCTCGGGCGTAATGCGTCCCGTCGGGCACTGCTTCTGGAAGTTCTCGTACCACTGGCCGATCTCGTGCTCGCTGAACTTGGTGCTCAGCTTCAGGTCCTCCAGGATTTCCTTGGACAAGGCGCTACTCGTGCTATTCCCCATGCTTGGATTTGGCGAGTGTCTTTAGAAAAGAGGCGACGTTTTGAGCCCGTTCCCGATCGCAGGCTGTCACGTCAAGATCCACCACGGTGATCCCTGTGCGGGATTCAAGTGCAGTCCGGATACCAAAATCCACCTCAAAATGGCGAGAAGGCGAGAACTTGCTTACCTGTTGTGTGCACGTCGAGCGTCTCAGCGGCATAAGAGATAAGTTGGAGGTAAGTAGGGCAGGGGGGAAACCATCTCCTAATGTGGGACCAGGATAATTCTGTTAATGCGGGATTTAAGGTGGCTGAGCTTTTGACTGAAATGAACTTCTTTGATGGTGCTTCTCGAAGGAGCTACCAAGGTATGATTATGTCCTTTTTTTCTATCGTGTCGCTCTTAATTCTCGACAGTTCAAAAACCATGTATTGAATTTAAGATTATATGTATACAACATGAACCACAAAAGTTGACCAATCACGCCCTTCATTGACTTTCTGTTTGCCTTCCAAACTAACATTGATGCATTTAACTCTGGCTTTTTAAGTCAAAGGCCCACTTTTTTGTTTCCCCTGACCACAAAAGATGCAAATGTCATTTAGACATCTTAATGACGCTAACTTACACGTGCTCGCTGTTTTGCTTGCTGGATTGACTTGACGCCATAAATATGCTCTGTGAGTCCATCTATTGGATTAGCCGTGCCCTGCCCTGTCCCACCCGATCCACTACTTAGCCTATTAGCATCATCGCCATCATCCCAGGACTGTCATGACCAATAGAATTAGCCCCTCAGTAAAGGGGGGTCTGTGACATTTTACCTCTGACCCAGACTGGACGAAGTTACAGTAAAGGCCTAATTGTCTCATATAGCTCAGTAATATGGAGTTCGTTTTTAATAACTTACCTTCTAATTAAAATAGGTGTACACTACAGATAACCAAGGATGGAAACCATATCATTAAAGTGACATCTTGAAAGTATTGTTATTTTAACCAGCAAACCATTTTCGGGCAACATTTGCTTTATAATAGACCAGACCACTCATGCTTGGTCGGTCCCATTAGTAGTAGCCGCTAGCTGACACTAGCATGTATATTCGCCAAGGCAGTTTGAGACATTTTATAATGCCACCAACATTTGGGATTAGACACTACATCGATTATTTCACCTTTTATCCATATCTTGTCTCTTGGCAACACATTTAACATTTGCTTTATAGAACAGATCACTTGTGCTCAGTCCTATTAGCACTAGCAGCTAGCTGACACTAGCATGTATTTTCGGCAAGGTAGTTTGAGACACGTTGTGCCACCAACATTTGGGATTAGACGGTACATAGATTATTTCACTTCTTAACCATGTCTTGTCACTTAGCAACTCTATTTAATTTTGCAATTTGTATTAAAGACCGGTGGTAGCACTAGCAGTCGATGCTAACATTTATTTTAAACGATGTTATCACAGGCTGGTTTTGTTTAGGGATAGTATACTTCTTAACCATGTCTTTGTCTCTTAAACTAACTTGCCTGATGAAATCAACCACATGGCGTATGATGACACATTTAGCATTTGTCACCATTTGTATTAACCACATTTGTTAGCAATTAGCCAGTTGACACTAATCCTTATTTGGCCATAGGCCTACTCCTTTATTTGAAAAGGTAATAACAAAAAATATGTCTTTGTCGCTTCACAAAGCACATATCGCAGATGTTAGCTTGTCAGATTGTGCTCATTTCATCAAAACCATCAATAATTATCTTATTTTTTTGTAGCATTTCTTCTGACTGAACTGCTTACAGTACTATACATGGATGTTAGATTTTGTTTTGTTTGTTTTCCGTCCAATCAGGATGCAGCCTTTTTGTGTCAATCGAATTCTGCCCTTGACCTTCGTAATCAGTACGTTAACTCTTTGACTGCCAAAAACGTTAAGTAACGTTTAGTAAAATCCTATGGAGGAGTGCCAAAGACGTTAAAAGACGTTTGTCTCAAAACAGAGGTGAAACTAACCATTTTCTATTGTTGATTACTGAAAAACGGAATAAGGTAGAAACAAACTTTTTTTTTCTGATGAAAGATGAGAGTCCAATCTTTTTTTGGTAGTATGTGTGTTTCCATAGTCCAAACACATAATTTTCTATGGACCTTGAAAGATCAGTCAAAATGCTTAAAATTGGCTGGCACCCACGGCATCCCTTTTCTGAAAACGTTTGGCAGTCAAAGAGTTAGTTTTGGTCCATGTCAATTAATCTACATTGGCAGTAAACCAGATTTCAAATTTATTCTGACAGGGTCAGAGCGCAGGGCCTCCAATGATGTCATACAATTTGTTTCTGTCCTGTAATTCTACAGTACTTGATGTATCTGTAAAGACGAATTCTATTTCAATGTTTTTGTCAAGTTATTAGACAAATATTGATTTTCAACAGCTCCAGATGATGTCTGTCTGAGACCAAAGCTAACCAAGAGTGCTTGTTTGCAGAAAAATGAGGTAAGAAACTAGCCAAATAGTTAAGGGGCGCCGAAAACAATGCCTTGGCGGGACACCGCTCCGATTTTGAGAGTGACAGAGCTCAGCGCAGAGGAAGGGAGTAGCTCCAAGATAAATATCACTTAATGGCTCATAATGACGCTTAATGACAGATGACCATTTCCTCGTGGACGCAAAGGAAAGACAGGAACAAACAAAAAAACACGCCGCCCGACAGCAATCTTGATGAGAATGGCCTCCATCTTGAGAGGCCTCCACTTGTGACGCATTTGATAAGGTGACCGCGTCGGGGCCCGCCTGCGGCCCATTCCTGCACGCGTTGTCCTGGGAGAGAGGCGCAGTCGCTTTCAGGTCCATCCGGGAATATTTATCCCCTTGGGACATTTTTGCTCACTAAGGTAAGACTATGCTAATCTTGTTTCTTGGCGACAGAAAAGTGATTGGGCGCAGGTACTGTAGAAAGAAAATGGGAACACTTATCGTTGGATGATTAATAGAATTCATTTAGCAAGGACGTTGCAAGACATCACTAAGTTAATATATTCATAGGGTGCTTATGGACGGATTTTATATAGCGCTTTCTAAACTGTACGCTAGCTGCGGAGATTACATTTTGAAAGTCTTTATGTTACAAAACATTAGCAAATTACATTTCGATTCAGGAAACTGTTTGTATTTACGCTTCCGTATAAATTAAGGCTCCTCCTCTCATCATGTATTTATACACTTGCACTCAAAATTGTAAAAAAAAAATTAAAAAAAATTCTTCCTAATAGATGAGTTGACCGCTTAAAAAAAATTACAATAGCCCTCCTGCTATGTTGCTTTTGCAGGAATGCCAATAAAAAATGCATATTTGATCATATAAATGTGTCAGAAATAAGGTTGTAAATCCTAATAAACATTATTTACATTTCCTTATTGACTCGGTCATGAACTTCTTTAATCATTTAGGTTTTGTTTTTTTGTTTGTTTTGGGGGTGGGGGGGTCACACATCAAAGAAGATAATTTAATTCACTCATTTCTGCATTTTAAATGTACTTTTGTTAAATATATATAAAATACAGTAACATGCAGTCGTTTTTTTTCATTCTTATTTTCGTTTAAAAAAATATATATTTTTTTTTTTTTATTGTGTAAATAAATAAATGTGTGTATTTATTTATTTTTAACTTATAAATGGGTTAATTTCACTCATGACATAACATTACAGTTAATATAATCTTGCTTTGTTGTTTCATTACACTATGGTTAAATGTAAATGCATCATTTGCAATGAGGGTTAAATGATTATATGTACATGTCCTGAATCTATCCAAACACTTACTTTACAATAGACATGCACCAGAAAGCAGTGTTTGAAAAAAAAAAAAAATCTCCCAATGGAGATAAAGAAAAACAATAAAGATCATATTATCATTTTCTAGGAATAACAAACAAGGTGAAGCATCCCCATTGTGGTGGTGCCGTAAAAAGCCTCGCCATGGAAACCCTGGATGCTTCCACTCTCTCCGCTTCCGCCGTCACCTATGACCCTAAATCCCAGGCCGTGACATTACCGAGAGGCGTGGTCTCCGTGGCGGGCATCACCGTGGTAACCGGCGGCGTGGAGCTGTCCTGCGGCTCGTGCATGCTGGCTTTCGGCTTCTGGGGCACGCTCATCGGGTTCAGCTGCGTGGGCGTGGGCACGTGGGACCAACTCAAGCACTTCAGCGGGGGAACCTCTCACTTGCTGGCGCTGGGACTGGTGATCCTGGCCCTCAGTTTTGTCGTGGTGGGGAGCGTGGTGGCCTTCTACGTCCTGACCAAGAGGAGGAGGGAGAGGAGGCGGAGCTTGAGGCGTGATGGCAAGGAAGTGCTTGTGGAGGAGAATGTCGTTAAACGGGTCACGGTGTAATTAAGAGTTGGAAAAGATTTGAATTTGATTTGTGTGATTCAAATGAAATGTGTTGAGCTGACATGCAAACATGAAATTGTATCTACTGTGTTAATAAAAAACTAAGCAAACCATTCTGAAGTGAAACTATTCACTGTCTCATGATGACATCACTTATACATATTGAAGTGGAAATAAGCTCTCAAAAAATTCTTATGCTTGATGTTAACCATTACGTGCTACTTATGTTAGCATCTGTTGCTCAAAGTCATTTGTGTATCAGACCCTGCCCCAAGCCACCTGACACTTTTGAATCCCGAGGTCACACATTCTGACAGCTGAATTTTCGAACTGTAAAAAAAATATATATATTTTTTTTTATTTAACGTGTCTGAAAATGTACAACGTTTGAAGCACATTTCATAATTAATATAACACTAGCTACACTACATATTTATTAGTTTTTGATTACAATTTTTTGCAGTTACTAAGAAAACTGAAACTGTTTTAGTGTACTCATTGAAACAGCTGCAAATTCAAAATGTGTGCCCTATAAAAATGATCGTAGTAAATTTCAAACAGATAACAGAATGAAACATGTTTTGTAATTTTGCATTCAATTTATTTTCATCGTTACATATGTTTTCTGATTATTTACAAAGATGCTACTTTTCAGTTGACAAATGATGCAACTTTTCTTTTCTTTTTTTTGATGAAACTTGACACCTGCATCAGCTAAAAAGGTCGAACTGAGTTTAGTCTGATTTGAACCGCGGCGGCAGGTTTGACAAAAGTGCTGTTACTCCTTCAGGTATGTGAAGAATTTCCACAGGCAGGTATCAGCGCTTCAAGTCAATCCAAGTCACATGACACACCACGTGGTCACGTGTCACACTTCAAGTTTCAGGAACTTTTTTTTTCTCCCTCTAAAAACACCAGCCGTTCAAGCCCCGCCTCGTGTCCCCCCCTATTGGTTACCAAAAAAAATACTTTAACCCGATTGGCTAGATAATAAAATGAGACACGCGTCAAATTCAAACCACGCCCCTTTCTTTAAACTGGCTCTGTACGGTGTAATTGACACTTCCCCCCCACCAACAACGAAACAACGAGCGAAAGTTGACGACTTTTTTTTTTGTTTTGAAGAAGTGAAATAAAACACTCCGTGGAGTCAAACGTTTAAGGTGAGTTTGCCGAACAACAACGCGACGGCTCTGCTTTGCCTTCTCAGGTGTCTCCTGTCAGTCACGTTATTTATTTATACAGACTGTTTTTCCAAAAGTGGCACATTTAGCGTTTAGTAGCTAGCCTACAAGGTAGCCTATATACATTCGCCCTAAATGTTGACATTTTAAAATACAGTACAGTCATTCCAATCATATTCTTAGAGCCACGGCGTTTATTTTGTCGTCTAGGTATGTTCAGTCTCATAATCCTCACAATTGAAGATGATTGTAATATTTAACAGAACACGAGTTTCTCGTGCTTAAATGCTGACTAGGCTCAGATAAGAAACGGTCAGTTACCTGCAAGTTCATCTAAATTTACGGAATGTCACTCTAATGTCATAGGTCAGATACTGTCGTTTTGGTTTGTTTGCAGTGACCCATGTCAGTGATACAGTTGAACATTTTGCACATAACTCGCATTCTGTTCTAAAATATGCAAATTTCAAGCCAACAGCAAGTTATTTCCTTAATTTAAAAAAAAGCATCATCTACACTGCACTGTCATTTGTTTTTGTTAGTTAGTCATGCATTATGAACCGCAAACGATTTCTCAATGCCAATTATGTCTCCAAATTAAAAAAAAAAAAGGGCATGGCCAAGCATGAGTGACATTTTTATTATTTTATTAAATAAATTAAGCATTTTTATTTTCACCGATCATATTTTTTATTTTGTTACAGTCCCCGAGGATGCCGCCCTTGACGAGCGCAATCGGAACATGACGTTGCGGAGGATGGGTGGTGCTGGAGTTTGCACAACTGTTCCAAAGCCGGATAGATTGTAAAATCACTCACAGTTGATGCTGTGTCGGCAAGCACGACGCTAAAAAGCCGATGGATTACAGTGAGAGAGTGCTGTGCGGGACAGGAGAACTGGAGCTGGATCCCAACATTGTCAGCGAGGAGGCCGGAAAGCTGTATTCCGAACTACAGGTGACGTTTGCTAATAATTTATTTGTATTCCCTTCATGCTGAATTCAAAGTGTTGCTTGGCTCTACCACGCACGCAGACAGTCATCGAGGCCCATGGCGAGGGTGTGGTGGAGTCCCTGGTACCCATATTTGTGTGGGTACTGGAGGGGCTGGCCAGCTGCAAAGGTCAGCTGAGGGAACGAGAAGACGAGGCGGAGAGGGAGAGGGCTGAGCGAGAGGGCCTGCTGGAGCGATACCAGGCTGAGAAGGTGCAGAGGAAAGAAAGTCAAGAGGTGTGCTGGATCTTTGGAAGGTGGCCTCACGTGATTTTGGATCACCGAGCTTCGATGTAATATTGCGGTCTTTGCGTCCTCCAGAGGTATTTGGAGCTGGATGACCAAATCGAGCAGGAAAGGAGAGCAATGAGAGGGAGGGAAAAGGAGCGGGAAAGCAGAGAGAGACGCCTGGAGAAGAAAGCCAGGGAGCAAGCAGATCAGTGTGAGTAAAACTTGACTTTGGACTTGAATGCATTCGGGAACCAAATCAAATCAATGTTCTCTATTGGAATGAATTGAAATGCGATTAATTAGGGCCTGGCTGATTAATCGGCTGGCTGATTGAATCAGCCGATATTAGCTATTTTAAAGTTTTTTGTTTTTTTTAAGTTTAGGGTTAGGGGGGGTCGACTAACTGGTTTAGGTTGACCACAGAAATTGGTTGACACAAAAGTTTCTGCCTCGAAACTCTAATTGGCTTGAAACTATTTAAGCATTTTAATGTACTCAGTGGAATAAATTGATAGGATAATCAATTCTATAAACATTTGTTTAAGACAGCCCTGATTAGGATTGTCAAATACATTTGGCCACATCAACAAAATAAAAAAATGATGGTTTTACACAGTTTGTTTTTAATTCAGTAATACCAAGCAATTATTTTGCAAACTTTTTTTTTTTTAACTTTTACTTGAGTCATATTCTAGTAACAGGGCTCTTACTTGACGAGTCCAATAATCATTTTAGGTGTCATTTTCCATTTTCTAGCAAGTCCATCAGCGAGCTAAAGTGACGCTGACAGCTGAAATGTTGTGTTGCAGTGGTGGCCTTGGAGGAGCAGAAGTCGGCCCTGGGGAGAGAACTGAGCATGCTGAGGCTCACACACAACAAGGTCACATATTGTTCAAATTAATGCGGACATCGTGTATGCTTTCTTGTTGGTCATCTCAGCCTTCACATTCTCGGCGTCCTCCTGTTTAGTTGGCGCACTCGTATCGGGAACTGCTGGAAAAGAGGAAGGACTCTGAAAGAGATTCGCCCCTGAGGTTGTTATTAAGTTATGTTTAGAAATCGACAAGCGCGTTATGTTTTTAGTTGTAATAGTGAAACTATGATCAGTGCAAATGAACAAAAACATTTTTTTTTCCCGGAAACATTCAGGAATCACACACGGCCCAAAAATGCTGAATCCAACCAAGTCCTATCAAAGTCAAATTCTCAGGTAAATCCACTCGACGTTTCTACTTTTATTTCACATTTTTGCCCGCTAACTAATGAATGTGTCCTGCTTGCTTTTAACAGAGCCCGCACTCCAATTCCGGTACTTTGTGTTTGGAAGACTCAGAAACCAAAGAGGAGAAGTTGATGGATATGATCAAGTCTGCCTCGGATCAGTTTATCAACAACATCATAAGCTCCACTCCTGAACTCAGACCGTTTCACGGCTCCTTCGCTGATGCAAGGTCGTTCATGTGAAAGCTTGGGGTGCGTTTATTTGCGGCAAAAGTGCACAATATGAATACATCATGTCGCCTTATTTGACATGTCAAGACCCAACACGGAAGCTTCTGGCAGCCTGGAGGATGAGCTCAAGGAGGGCAAGTTGGAAGAAGAAACAGAAGTGGAGAAGCGAGACAAATCTGCGGAGAATGAGGAGGAGGAGGAGGAGGAGGAGGAGGAGGATCTGGACGAGGACAGCATGGAGTGGGAACTCCGCAACACAGACTCTGTTTTCTCGGAGCTGTCGGAGATGAGTCAGGATTTTGTGGAGAGTGTTGACCAAGGGGCCAGCCTCAGAGGTAAGAACCAAAACTCGTCAACCACGGGGTTCTGTATTAGTATCTGCGACTTTGAATGTGTGTGGCTTTAAAAGGCGGGGCCTTGCCTGGTGAGTGACGTGGGTGTCAGCGAATAAGAGCATAGAGTTGGTTGGCTGTATTGAACTGAATTTTCCCTCGTCCTCTAGGCAGTGCTGACCAGTTTGAGGAGATTCTTTCTCAGTACGAGGAGTTGAAACGCACACAGTGAGTCCTGCCTTGGGCTTAATCTCATGTTCACAGTAGCAAGTGATTTAAGTGTTATTTTGCTTTTTCTCGGCTTTTGTTTTTCAGCGAGCTGGTGGACACGGCCCGCAAGGCTCTCATATCTCGAGTGGTGGAGCTGACGGACGATCGCTCCACTCTGAAACTGGAAGTCGCCTCCCTGCGGGAAACGGTGACACGCGTCGAAGGCCGGATGAAGGAAAAAGACGAGGAAATGAAAAGGTGTCTGTCAGAGTACTTTATTTGGTGCTTTCATTTCACTTTTTTTTTTTTATCATAATCATCTCGTGTTTTTTTTTTGTTTTTTTTTTCATTTTTAGACTTCGAGAAAAACTGGAGAAATTTCAGTCGTCTGATCCTGATGTAAGAGCAGATTATTTTGAAATCTACTGGCAATGTAAACTGTCATTTAATTACACTTAGTTATTTACTGGACACTTAATTAGGTGTACAGTGGTGCCATGACTTAAATACTTTACTTAATAAATACTTAATTACTTAACTCTTTGACTGCCAGACGTTTTCAGAAAAGGGATGCTGTGTGTGCCAGCCGATTTAAGCATTTTTGACTGATCTTTCAAGGTCCACAGAAAATTATGTGTTTGGACTATGGAAACACACATCCTACCAAATGAAAGATTGGACTCTCATCTTTCATCAGAAAAAAAAGTTTGTTTCTACCTTATTCCGTTTTTGAGTAATCAACAATAGAAAATGGTTAGTTCCACCTCTGTTTTTAAAAAAAAAAAAAACGTCTTTTAACGTCTTTGGCACTCCTCCATAGGATTTTACTAAACGTTATTTAACGTTTTTGGCAGTCAAAGAGTTAATAAATAAATAAATAAAAAATAAAAAGCACGCTACTGTATTTTACTTTTAAGGTGGGTTCTTTAGTTTTCACTCAGAAATAGACACTTCATGAAAACTGGACATGAATTCCTTCTCAATTAACACCTCTGGGCTTCTGTTAATGTGTGGTGGTGATTTTTGTTATCAACCAATAATCCCCCCCCCCCCTATTTGTTGCTAATGATTGTGTTCAAATATAACCTAAAAGTTAATAGCACAACATTGATACTAGCTTTATTAGCTTGTTTTCGGCGTTTAGCATAGTGTGTTAGCATTACGCTAGTAGACTTTTGTAAGAGAAAGTTATGCGGTTTCATTAAATACACAATGTGTGATTAATCTACTTTGTGTTATATTTCGTTTTACTGTAAAATTCTACTGAGTACTAAATAATAATCATCTGATCGACAGGTTGCATCTCCAAAAATTCAAAATTTTGCTCCAAATCCTTTAGCGCATAGGTGTCAAACTCCGGTCCTCGAGGGCCGTGGTCCTGCAGGTTTTGGAGGTTTCCCTCTTCCAACACAAGCTGATTCCAATCAGCGGGATCGTTATCAGGCTTATGCAGAGCTTGCTGATCAGCTGATCATATATCAGCTGTGTTGGAGAAGGGTAACATCCAAAACCTGCAGCACTCCGGCCCTCGAGGACCGGAGTTTGACACCCATGCCTTAGCGGCTCTAATTCGATTGTGCAGGTGTTGCCAATGGTGCGACTTGCCAGTGTGTTTACACCCTGTACCCCCGTTTAACGTCATCAATCTTTCCATTCAGGCCTCATTAGCCACATCCGTGCGTCACTTCTCTCGCTCGGAAATGGCTCGCGTGGTCATGGAGAAGAACCAGTACAAACAGCGGCTGTTTGAGCTGCAGGAGGCAATGAGGCAAAGCCAGACGCTCAGGTCCGCAACGTTGTCCACTGTTAGCTTACGTCTGACTTTGCACTTTTCACACCGCATGACTCTGTATGTCATTTTCCCACCAGCTGAAGTTGCGTTTCCTTTTTCCTCTTGTGCAGGGCAACAAAAGAAGAAAAGCTCTCAGAGGAGAGAAGGTCAAGTGTTTGGGCAAAGTAAGTTTGTTTGGAAGCGATCGGGTCCATTTATGATAATGAGCATGACTGTCAATCTAAATATGTCATGTGATCTGTCTTTAACTTCGCCCGTTGTCTTTCTTTTAAAGGTTCAATCGCTTTTTTGGTCTGTCCAAACAACCGTTGATCCTACCTCGTGCAACTTTACCAACACTCAATATCCCTCCTCTGCCGCCGCCTCAGCAGCGACAGGAAGTCGGTCAAAGTCAGGTCGAGTAAGATAGTGTTTGTTGCCGTATCACACTTCCATCGTGCTACTTTATATAACTTGTGAATTGATATCGAATGAAATAATTTTATCGCAACCTCATTGGATTTAAAGTTGTGTGTCTGCCAAAATTCCAACTTATGACATTTTCCTTTTAGTTTAGGTTTAGTTAAAATGTTCATGTTAAATATTTACAGTTTTACAATAAAAAAAAAATACACTTTGTATTATATTATTTAAAATTAATTAAATCGCAATTACTAAAGCAATTATTTAATAAAATAAATTAAAATTAATTAATAATGTTTAGTATTTTACAGTAAACGGTCAATTAATTTAATAAAATACGTATATGATTGTTTTTAAAATTTTGTTGTTCATTTTACTAGTATTTTTATTTTATTTGCAATAAATGAATTGGCAAATGATTTAATAAAACAATTTATTTTGAAGGTTTTATTTTATAATACTTTTTTTTTACATTGAGTACATGCTTTAATTTTCCAAAGTTTGATTTTATATGAATAAATCAGTTCATTTTAAAAAGTAAAAAAAACGTGTTTTTTTTCTTTTTTTTCTTTTTTTTACAATAAATAAATCAACTTTTTTTTTTAAATGTATATTTATTTTTATTTTACTGTTTTATTTTATTTGAATAAATCAGTTAATTTAATACTTTTAATAATGGCATTTTTTTAATTTCAGTACTATTTTTATTTTATTTTTTTGCAATCAATTATTTTGTAAATGTATATGTAAATTTTTCAATTTTGCTAATATTTTATGTTTTATTCTCAATAAATCCATCAACCAATTATTTGAACAAATAAAAAAATGGTAAAAGTAAAAGTATTTTTTCCATTTTACAAATCTTTAATTTTGAGCTATGTTGTACGTTGTCGACCACTATTCCATATCATTCAAAAGAAATTTTGAATACAAATAAAATGACTTTATTATGGAACCCGATTGTTCTTATGATACATACATATTAGCATTAGCAATCAGAAGTTCCCTGTTGGGCTACATGGCCGAAATTCTTTTCCAGTGTCAATTTCTCTCATTTGGGCCAATGCTTTCTCCCCAGATCATCTGCCGCTGCAGTTTTATCACCTCGCGCCCGGAGAAGGGAACTCTACAGAGAAATTCGCTCGCACATTTGGGGAACGCTCGGAAAGCGCCAGCTGCACGGCTGGAGCGTACCTTTGGCCAACACTCCGGTAACTGCAAGGCTGCCGTTCACAGTGAGAATGTTGCGGAGTAAAATGTTGCAAATTCCTCGTTCCACGTCAACAATCCTTTTTGGCTGTAGGAATCTCAGGAAGCGGTCCCGGAGCCCAAAGACGTGCCGGTCCTAACACAACTCCGACTCCTGGACCAGAAAGACTGCACTGCAAAGGTGATGCGTGTTCATGCAGATCTCTTAACCAAACAACCATCAAACATAAACGTTGCTTATTTCAGCTGAACTGTGCGGTGGCGGTCCCACCTGAAATCTCAGGAGAGGCAACAGTAAGTCGATGACAATCATTCATTCCGCCATTCACCCTTGAGGTAACGTCTTCTCCAAACTCCGTCAGTGTTCTGTGTGGGTAGTCTCTGGCCCCGCCTCCAACAGTGGCATCACGGTGATTGACCCCGCCCGATCCAACACTGTCCTGGATCAGTTCAGCCTCCCCCCCACAGCCCCTGCCCTCTGCATCTGTGCCGTGCCCCCCGCCGGTCAGTGCCCGCACCCCCTCGCAAACATTCCCCAAACTTTGTTCCGTCTGGTCCCACCCTCGCCAGCGTTGTACTGGGAACTGATTAGCGCCGCTAGTGTGGATTTTCCTCTCACGCGTTCCTGTTTTTGTTATGTCAGGGGACTCTCCAGGAACCGTGTGGATTGGAACTCAGGAAGGAAGGTAAATGTATGCTGAACAAGCACTTCTGTCCACGCTCACTTTTTTTGTATGATGTCACAACCAATTTGGTTGCTATTTTGTTGTATTTTATCTAATTGTATTTTTAATTATTATTATTATTATTATATATTAATTAAATATAATTATATAATTTTTGAAATAATTTTCCCCCAATTGCAGTTGGGTCTGGAATGTATATTTTACTTTGCAATCATTATTGTCATTAGAAAATACTATCCTCTGATTGGCTGCCTTGGACTTGTTATCAGGGCTTATAGCACCACCTGTTGCTTTGGCATGTGCATGACAGCCTGTGTTTGCATGATTTTTTTAATTTTTTTTAGGGTTTTGTGTGGATGTAAATTTGAAGTCGTAAATGGTTGCTGAGTGGTTAGCACATCTACCTCACAGTTCTGAGGTTCAGGGTTTGAATCTCGGCTCTGGGCGTCCGTGCATTAAGTTAATTCAAGACTCTCAAGTAGGGGTGTCCAAATTTTTGTTGGAGGCCATTTGCAACCCACTGCAAGTTTTTTTTTTTATTGTTTTGTTACATACTCTAATAATCCAAAATGAACACAGTGTGCGTCAAAAAGTTAGAAGAAAATGTTAAAATGTTGAAGGATTATTTATTTCAATCACACTACAGTTTGTTTTCATTTTAATTAGATATCATGCAATTTTTTATTTATTTTGGTATAGAGCTAATGCTAACAAAACATTTTTTACATTGTCACCAATAACACCAAGCAAAGATTTACACTTGCTTTTTTAATCTGTTAAACTGCTTAGCATATGTTGACCTGCAGCCTGTTGAATTATCTTTAGCATGTTAGATTAACAAAAATCATGTGATCATTTTCTCCTCCAGCATAGTGATACATTCGGCCTCTGCAGGTAGGGGGCGCTGTCTGCACTCAGTTTCCCTCTCTGAAAGCGTTCATTCACTCAAGTGAGTGCAAGTTTTGAACTACAATATATAGATCATTCTTATCTTGACGTGATAATATGTTCATGTTGACATGTTTGACTTGACAGATACTCCCAGGGTCAAGTCGTAGCCGGATTAGGTGACGGAACTTTGGCTTTCTTTTCAAGTAGTTCAGGTAACAGCTGTCTCTTATGGCAGATTTGAGTATGTTTATGATATATTCAAGTGATGTCTTTGATTTGGAGGTGGCTGGAACCTGCAGTCACATTCACTGATGCCCCTGGCCTCAAACCCCGTGCAGCCTATACGCTGCTGCCTCGCTAAAGGAGGACGCTTGTGGGTTGGATACTGGAACAGAGTCCACGTGGTTGACATCAACAAGCGGAAGGTGGAGGTAATTCAACCCAGAGTTTCTTTTTCATGCTGAGGTGACTTTGAATCCACACGCGCCGTCCTTTGCCCCGGCAGCACGTTTTTCCAGTGTCGGAGCGCAGTGAGCAGCAGGTTCGTTTCCTGTGTGCGGGAGGAAGCGGCGTCTGGACGTCCTGCAGACTCGACTCCGTCCTCAGGCTGTTTGATTGGTCCACTGGACGGCCGCTACAGGAAGTGGATTTTGCTGCTTTGGTTACCAAATCATTAGGTGAGTGTTTGGTTCTTTCTTATACAGTGGAAACCTCTGAAGTTGAACACGATCAGTGCCAGGATGCTTGTTGAACTGAAATTTGTTCTGATTTACGACTACAAGGAATTAATGGAGGTTAGAGGTCACAAACCTATTTGGGACCCAAGGCTACATCGTTGGTATTGATTAATGTGAAGGGCTAGTAGTTGGATTCACACCTTCTGTTTTGGCAAAGGAGTAGCACATTTGTTTGTTTTTAAATTCAAGGAAAAAATATAAGAAGTCATCAGACAAAAATGAAAAAATAAAATTCCGGTCAGCTCATTAATTAAAAATATATATAATGATCGCTTAATACAACAACAAAGATATGAAAAATAAGAAGAACATTTTTGACTGTTTACAACAGAGAATTATTTTTTCTGATTCTGTTTATTTGACTGTAATTATATTTGTTTTATGTTGTAATGTGTTAATGTTGAAAAAAATTGGCAAAACTAGATTGAGGTTTTTTTTTTTTATATAATATTTTTTTTATATAGCCGATTTCAAAAGGGCTTCAGTCGACCAATTTATCTCTTTGACTGCCAGACGTTTTCAGAAAAGGGATGCCGTGGGTGCCAGCCGATTTTAAGCATTTTGACTGATCTTTCAAGGTCCATAGAAAATTATGTGTTTGGACTATGGAAACACACATACTACCAAATGAAAGATTGGACTCTCATCTTTCATCAGAAAAAAAAGTTTGTTTCTACCTTATTCCGTTTTTCAGTAATCAACAATAGAAAATGGTTAGTTTCACCTCTGTTTTGAAACAAACGTCTTTTAACGTCTTTGGCACTCCTCCATAGGATTTTACTAAACGTTATTTAACGTTTTTGGCAGTCAAAGAGTTAAGACTTGATTAATCGGTCTGGCCCTTTTATTTGCATGACTTCGATACTAATTCCTCTCAATCGGTGTCTGCAGGCCAAGCTTTCCTGAACCTCTCGCCTCTTCAGATCTCCTCCCTGGCCGTCATCTCTGACCGCCTGTGGGTTGGCACGGCGGGCGGGGCAATCGTCTCCATCCCTTTGTCCATGAGTAAGTGTCATGCACTTTTTCATATTTTTGGAGGTAAACATTTTTTTTTTTTTTTTTATTGCTAAGTTTGTCCTCCACAGCGTCTGAAGCTCTTTCCATCCCGTACTGCTCTGTTGCGACGGCCCAACTGTCTTACCACGGACACCGACAAGCTGTCCGCTTCATCATTGCCGCACCAGGTGAGTAATTAGCTTATTAATGCAATGGAGTTCTTGTGCAGTCTTGTTGCAGTTTTTGCCATTGAGTTGAGTACAGTTGCTATGTCGCGATTTTATGATATGCTTGTCAGTGACGTTTTTGTCCCGTTCCAGGTTGCTTGATGTCGCCCACCGGCGGCAACGTTACAAGCGCTCAACTTATCCTCAGCGGAGGCGAGGGCTACATCAACTTGCGCATCGGTGAGTCGAGTGGACTGAAAATATCCCAGTTGTGACTTTTCCAGACTGATCTGTGCTCACGCCTCCAGGAGACGACGAGAGCGACGTGTCAGTGGAGTTGTCCCAAGCCACGCCGCAGCGCTTCGAACGCAGTCACATGATCATTTGGCAGAACTGTACAGCGCCCAGCTCTGACCTCTGACATGTCCTGGATGCCGCAGACTTTGTCACATCTTTTCACTACCAAAAAAATCGCCCTCGTGTGCCTTTGCCGCTGCCGGCTTTATGCAAATGTGTCCCAATTCTGTTCCTTGTCCTTCTGCCTGTTACTTGATAGCTTCCGTCACGCTTTGAATTTCACCGAGATACGCTTGAATGCGCGCATCTGCCAGCTTGTTGTGTTCATGTTCCAAAGGCGATTGTAGCGTTGTTCAGTTATCTTTTGTGTACTGTTTCTATTTTCTTGTTATCATCACAAAAAGCTTTCCATTTTGGGATTGGGAATTCTACCTTATGGAATGTACTCACGTTATTTATTTCTATGATCATGTTTTTTTTTGTTGCAACTTTTGATTGTTTTACTGTTTTAATATTTTCTCCAAAGCTAAAGGGTGTCATTATTATTTAATGCATCCTGTGCAGTATTTAAATACAGTTGTGCGCATGATTCCAACATACAGGAATTATTGACAATAGTAGAGTGGTTACAATCTTGTATATAAAAAAAAAAAAACTGATTTATTTCATAGCTTCAGTTCTGCCTTGTTTTACTCTGAGGACAACACCAGATCTGACGCAACGTGTAGGTTCAGTATCCCTACATTGTACATTGAAGCACACAATGCAATGTAGTGCATTACATTTACTATTGCTTGTCCTTGCACACAGTGGCTCTATGTGGGACTGCTGCGAGTCCTGGGCAGCCGTATCCTCCTGCTCAGGGATCGGGCCAGGCGGTCCATAGCGCCGCCCATGGCGCCCCCCAGCTCCTTCCTGGAGGTCAGGCCCTCGATGTTGCCGCTGTACCACAAAACCCAGCACGCCAAGGACAGCAGCACCAGCAGGGCGCCCGAGTACACCAGAAAGTCCCCAAAGTCTCTTCCTCGGATCTCCAGCGGCGCAAAGACACCCAGCAGCAGGGATGTCACGCCCAGCAGGTCCATCAGCACCGCAAACACCAGGGCCAGCTTGCAGTGGGACAGGCCGTCGTATTTTGGGGCCATCGCTAGACACAGAAAGATGAATTATTCATACCGTGAGGGAAATTAAATCGCAGCAATATTCACACAACCAACATACAAAGCGCTGGGAAGGGACGATAACACAGTTCATTAAAATCTAATAAAAAAAAAAAAAAGATGAAACAAGATGAAGCTAGCAAGTTATAATTTTACACACAAAAATAATGTCCTGGATATTCGTATTATTTATTTCTTTTTATTAAAGTTTAGATTTACAAAATATTTTTTGTTTTAGTCAACTTGTGATTGTGGCTACCTTGACTAAATCATCAGTGGTTGCGATTTTTTTGTTTGTTTGTTTGTGTGTGTGTGTGTAAAAAAGAAGCTAATGTGTACAATTGATATTTTGCACATTAATTAACATCATGCACAATATTACCAATATTTATGCATCTCAATATTCACTTGTTCAAATACATATTGTGAAAATGAAATTAAGGGAATATAATTTTACTTAAAAAAAAAAAATCAATATAATGATGAAAAATCTTAAAATTACAAGTTAAAAGATTGCTTTTATCAAGAAGTTGTAATTTTCCAACAAATCATTTTGAGGAAATAAAAAGGTCATAAAATTAAAAGAATACGGTTGTATTTTTTATATAAAAGGATAAACTTCAAAATGAACAAGATTAAAAATGTATTTTTCAAGAAAAGCTGTAATATTTAAGAGTGATAAAGTAGTATATTTTAAGAAAATGTACCCTTAGTCACATTATGTTGTCATTCTGTTATAAACCCTATTTGATCAGTATGTTTACACTTTTAATTATTTTACTAAATATATGACAATTTGCTTCAGTAATACTCGAACAATCGGTGCCTAAATGTAGCTACAAGAACATTCCACAAACGACGAGCACATCATACTAAAACTTAAAAACCTGTACATAAAAAGGGAATATCAGGCTGAACAATATTGTGCAAACAGTTGACTTGGTGTCAAAACGGTCGAAAGTGCCACACCTGTCCTGTGAGCTTCAGGTGACAAGAAATAACCTCCAGAACACAAGCGCAGCTCGAAAGTAGCTAAGAAAAACTCGTGGGAAAACAAACAAACAAACACATCATTATCATCATCCAAATCTTACCTTATAGATATCCAGATTTGTTCACTACGGTTTGTCAACGTTTTCGCAAATAGTTTGTGACACTCCCCGTCAGGAATGACTCCCGAGTCGCCAATCAACATGAAACCTGACACCTCGTCACTTGCTCGACCTGTCCTCAGCTACTTCTTTTTTTTTGTTACTCACTCGTGCCAACGTAGGTGAAAACTTTCTTTGTTTTTGTTTTTTAATGACACCGTTCCCAAACTATACTTACTTTTTATTTCATTTTATGCACGTACTGTCAATTTTTAATATTGAGAAATTATTTCGAAAGCCGCGCCGCTTTGACAAGCGACTCCCATCATAACCGGAAATGACGTCACCCTGTATGCAATAATAATATTGTTATTGTTAGCTTGTTAGCTAGCGGCGGGGCTCGCGAGATGGCGACATGACAGAGTAATAACGACGTCTTATTACATGTCTTATCATAAGGTTATTACCAGCGTTCATCCGGTACGTACCGTACCCACATTGGCACTTTTGCAACAGAAATGATGAGATATATAGTCCGAAAGACAGAATGAAACACTGAAATTAAGAAAAAAAGATTTTTTTTTGGCTGATATTATTTCCATAGCTAGATCGTTGCTAGCCTTTATGACAGGCTAGTTTGGATGAGGTCCTTAGCATAATACCTCAGTAAATACCGTAGGAAACAAATAGCTAATTAAATTCGAGTAACCGTGTCTTATGCGAGAATAAACAGAATGATTGATGAAAAATTATCTCATGTAAACAGAATTAACAGTTGTAAAGCCTACAACCATTGGACACTTCATTAGGGACACCTCCATAAAGACATCTAAATACAAAGCATCAGAAAATCGCTCTGTACAAAAATAATCATGCTTTTTAAAAACAAAAGAAAAAAAGGCCAATATATGTTTATGACTTTGCATGTTCTGTGCAGTGGTTTTGGATCTGTAATAGACTAATAATTATGAATGCATTATTAGCTTTTCAAAGGCAGTTTATTTTTATTTTTTTTAATACAGTTCTTGTATTGGATCACATTATGTGTTTGTTCAGTATGATTGTGTCCTGTTAGATATGCGTCGCTAAAAATAAATACAAGACAACAAAATAAAATCAATAACCCGCTAATCAAATATTATCCAATTTTTCTAGATCTTGGTGATGGAGAACGGAAACCGGTCTGATGCTGCATCCGCATCCAAGAATCACTCAGGCACTCTACAGCTACAGAGTAAGATAATAATGTTCAGAATATTATACATGTTCCCTTTAATATTATACCGTAATTGATTTCTGTTCTTTCCCTCCTATTAAGTTTTAAAAAATGAAGACAATTATGAAGTAGCCATGCCGCTGGAGGAAAGCAACTTTGAGCAGCAAGCAGGATTTTTCAACCAAAGTGACCAAAATTTTGAAGGTGAATTTATATTTCGACTTGACTTGCATCATGTCATCATTCCCAATTGAAATAAATGGAAATGAAATGCCATTAATCCATTCCAGCACCACATTTAGTTGATTCTGATGTGCTCGTCTTGGCCACCAGAGGGCAGTGTAATTCAGACATACAGACACAGAAGAAGAGGAGCTACTTCTAAGAGTGTCCAAACAACATCATTTGGCTTAAAAACTCGATTTAAGTAGCTCAAATGGAACATTATTGTTTTTACTAATTTATTTGTTATGGAGGATTTTAACAAACACCACAAGGTCAATGCTATTGGCTCGTTAGCCTAGCAACGGCATTTTGTGTTAGCATTAAGCTAGTTGACCTTCCTAAGGTCAAAGTTAACTTGTTTTCCCAATTGTCGACTCCTTTGCAGAGTCGTCGCCATCTGCTGGCCCGTCTCACCACGTCAGCAACTCCTACATGGCGATCACCAACCTGCGGACACAGCTGCAGATTTCTGTGGAGAAAAACTCCTGGCTTCAGAAAAGAATTGAGGACCTGGAAGAGGAGCGGGACTTCCTGCGGTGCCAGCTCGACTGTTTCATCTCGTCCACGAAGAGCCAGCGTCAAGATCAGGGCCAGTACAGTAACGGTAAGAAGAGTATCGAATATTTTTTTTTTCTTCCTATGATTTGCTTTGATCATCCACCACTACTGTTTTACTCAACCGAATTGTGACAATTTGGCATTTTGCAGGTTACGAGTCAAGACGGTTCACTTGGAGGGGAAGAAGAGAGGATGAACGTCCTGCTGGTTAGTGGGTGAACATTTTTGTCGAATACACGTGAGCATTTATTCGTTAACCTTGATATTGTGAACTAGTTAGCTCACTGTCCTCAAAGTAAGACAATTCGGTATGTTCAGAGAACAGCTAACCTGGTTTATAAACCTGACTTGACTACTCTACTAGAAGGTATGTGTCATGCACTTGTAGACTCCTGGATAGTGCCCGACCAATATGGACTTTTTTTTTTAGGTTGATGAAAATCGGATGGATTAACTGGATGTAAAAAAAGAAAAGGCCATGAATAAAGTAACTTGTTTTTTTTGGTCCCTTAATGCCTGCAACAATAAAAATATGAATTCAGGGCAAAACAATTAACTGTTTACAATATTGGCTATTTACATTTTTTTGGCGTGGGTTGGTATGAATGTCATTACCTTTGGCTTATGTAGTAATGTATTATTAATTAATAATAATAAATATTTTAATTTGAATTAATTTAATTTGAATTATTTTTAAAAATCAGCTTTTTTTTGTGGGCCAATGTTAAAAGAGCTAATAATGGCCGATTAAATAAATCAACAAGCCGAATAATCGGTCGGGCCCAGTTTCAGGGCCCTACTAGTAGCACTAAAATGCCCACTAGTAGGCTTGCCTCACTCTTAATTCATTCAATCACAAAATTGCGTAAAAACGTTTTTTAATACTTTGTCCTTCTCTCTTTTTTTTTTTTAATGCAAGAGCATACAGAAGGCTTTGATGCAGCTTCTGACATGAAGAGGTAGCTTAAAGCGATGGTAGTTATTTTAAAAAAAACGGCCTGTAGGTGGCAGCAGAGAATAATAGATTAGCCAGGGCCATGTTTCAACAAGCTCTTTTTGTCAGTGTTTTCACCAATATTGATGAAACTTATTCTAATGATAATTAGTGCAAAACAGATACAAATATTTTTTCCTGATGAAAGAAGAGACTTTAATCTTTCTTTTAGTAGGTTCCATGTTTTTATAGCAATCGAACAAAATATTCTGTGGGCCTTTCAAAATCAGCCAAAATCCAGTCAAAACAGCCGGGAGCGAAGGGGGTTGCTTCAGTGATTGAGTTAATATGTAGGAGTACGACTAATATGCTAAAATTGTCCGACTAGATATTGAATAAATGCTCCCTACATTTTGCCATTTACTGTTGCAGTGTATTTACTGGCGTCTTCTTGTCATAGAACAACAGACGACGGACTCGCCACACTTACCCTCTCGCCAATTTATCCAACGAAGGTCGGCTGCTCCACCTGCGGCTCCCTCTAAAAAACACGTCTCCAATCCGATCACCAATCCGATGAGCTCCATGAATGCTCTGTTCACCTCGGCGCAATCCGCGGCCCTCCTGCAAGGCCTCGGCGCTGCCGGCACTTCGGCCGGTGCCGCAAGACCGCTGATGAGCGACTTGAATGGCCATCGAAATTTGGATGCAGGTAATAAAAACCCAAACGAGGTAAATCGTCACGACTTCAATTCAAATCTTTATTCTCCACTGAAATGAGTTGAGTTCACGCTTGTATCTCAACTTTTTGAGATAGTGTGGCTCTCCTTTCCTACACGTGAGGGCATTACAGTTAATAGTGCTTAGAAACGCAGAAAAAAAGATTGTTTACAAAAGCAAGGGTGCCACTGATGAACAGCAATATATATAGCATGGACTAGCTAAAGTCCTTTTTTTGCTTTTTTTCATTCTTTCATCAGATTCGCTTCCACTCTTGGGAGAATCGGAGGACTACTTGGGGCATGATGGCTACCTAGAAGAGGAGGAAATGATACCAGGAGAAGGTGCCATGCAAGATTCAATTAACAGCAACAAACATTTAAAGAGAAGGCGGATATTCCGAGGCCTTCGAGAGAGGCAAAGAGGTAAGAAATGACCCCAGCGCTTGCTTCTTAATCACATCATATAGTTTTCTCAATTGAGTTTTATGGACTACGCCATTGATTTGAAAACTTCAGCTTTAACTGGAGAGGTTTCACAAAAATGTAGCATTCACCATTTAGAAATTACAAACATTTGAACTCATTCATCCCAGCCATTTTCACTGAAGCAACCCCCTTCGCTCCTGGCGGTTTTACTGGATTTTGACTCATTTTGCAAGGCCCACAGAATATTGTGTTCTATTGCTATAAAAAAACATGGAACCTACCAAAAGAAAGATTAAAGTCTCTTCTTTCATCCGTTTTACAGCAATTATCATTAGAATACAGTTAAGTTAAGTTTCATCAATATTCACATTCCTGGTGAAAACATGATCAAGAGCTTGTTGCAACACAGCCCTGGCTGATCTCTTATACTCTGCTGCCACCTGCTGGCCGTTTTTTTGTAATAACTACAATTTCTTAAAGCTACCGCCTCATGTCAGAAGCTGCATCAAAGCCCTCTGTATGCTCTTGCATTTAAAAAAACCATGTAAATATGTTTTTGGGAGTGAAGGACAATTTTTTTTTTAAAAATGGGTTTGAATGAGTTAATGTGCTGTTCCTCCATTTTGTGAGGCTCAAAAGTATTTGAACACAAAAGGTTAATTGGTCTATGTAAACCGCACCTCAACGCCATATTTGTGGTTCGGCATTCGCAAATTCACGTATTTGCAGAATTTTTTTTCTATCTGCTGTTTTTTGTAGTCAACAAAAATATAACTTTGGTGACATCTGGTGGAATCTTGGTGGTTTTTTTTGTTACTATATGTTCAAATCATTTGTAGTGTTTTTTATTTTTTTTGCCCATGTGTGATGTCACATCAGCGTCTGCTAGCGTGTTATTTATGCTAGTTTGCTAGTTAATACTACTAGCATCATGTGAAGCTGGTACCGATTAGTTAAATACTGAATGCAGTCATTCATGTAACATGGCTTCATAATTGTGTACATGCGAGATGCATGGTGTTGATGTTTTATGGTCATCTCCGATTTAAGTGCTTTACTGACATTTTGTAGCATATGTGCAATTACGAAAGAGGGATGTCAATTATTCGCAGATTGCTGCTATTCGACATGTGAGTAGGAGAGGTTCACTGAAACGTTACATGACTACACTCTAAAAACAGTTGGGTCAAAAGTAACCCAATTATGGATCAAAAATGGACCGATCCACTTTATGGGTCAATGTGACCCAACTATTTATACAAAATGACCCAATTTTTTTGACCCACGTAAAGGATCTGACCAATATTTATGAGTTGTTTTACACTAAAAGACCCATTTCTTGACTCAAAGTTCGGATCGGTCCATTTTTAACCTATAGTTGGGTTATTTTTTGTCAGGAACGATCTTATGATGTGAATTGGGCTACAATCTGTGAAGAAGGGACACGTAGCAAATAGCAAATCAACGTTGGTGGAATATAAAAGAAATCCTGTCCATTTGACTGCTGTAACTAACTCTCCTCTTATATTCCGTGCTTCAGTAAAAGACGCTGCCGGAGTGCTTTTCCGCTACAAGAAGATCCTCCTCACATACCAGCGTCTGAAAAACATGTCCAAGGCCTTCCAAATCCACGGCGTGGACCGCAACACGGTGGCCTCCACCACACCCATCGCCGAGATGCTGCTGGTGGCTCCCGAGAAGGTGGCGGTGGTGGGAGAGTTTGACCCGTCCAAAGAGAAGCTGCTGGACTACGCTCGCCGTTGCTACACGGCGCTGGACGAGGAGACGCTGAGCCGGGTGCAAGCCCTGAAGAAGAACAACCTGCTCCTGCCCATTTCCTACAGGTTCAGACACTGACGCAAAGAACCGGGGTTCAACGTAAGGAAGTCCGCGGGCAAGGAGATGTGTTTTGTAGTTTTACAAATGCGGCCAAACTTGACTATAAGAAAATATTGGATGCCGCTTCCACTATCGCTTCCAATGCCATCACTTCAAAATTCATTTTGTGCTTTTGGTGCTCTCACAAATTTTCCATCAAATCATTTATTTAGCACCCGCTTTCCAACCTTGGCGTGCAAAACTTTGCCCTTCCAACAGGTTTGTGATTAACATTTTTTATTTTTATGTGTGCAATAAAATGAGACTCTTATCGTCAGCTTGTCTTTTATGTGGAGATTATGTTCTGTAAGTTCCACACACAAAAATAATCACGTTGCAGTATTGTAATGTTTGGATGAAAATCATTTTTAGATTTTGCACTTTCATTTTTGTACAGCCACTTTGCAAATGTCAGGCATGAGGAACCTTTATTTATTATCACTGTGTTTTGTGTCTGCTTGTATTTTGTTGGTCATTCATTTTAAGTTGCTCTACATTGCCTTAATTAAAGTTTTGTCTCTTTCAATAGTGTACCTTTCTTGTGTATTCCAAAAATGCAGATATTAAATCTTCACTAAAAATAATTTAACCACATGACATGGTGGCAGTGTGGCACACTTGAGGGTTCGAAACGGACCTTCTTTTGCGGAGTTTACATGTTGTCCTTGTGCTTGCATATGTTATCTTCATTTACTGCGGCTTCCGACCCCATTACATTACAAAAACAGGCATGTTAGGTCAAAAACACTCAATTGGTCCTAAGGTGTGAATGTTTGTTCTCGCCCAAAGTCAGCCAGGTTAGACACCAGCACACCCATGCCATGACCCCTGTGAGGCTAATTGCTTCAGATAAGGGATGGATGTTCATCTCATTTATTTTTTATTTTTTAAATATGTATACATATTTAAAGCGATTAATTATTATTCCTATTACAGCACACTACTCTATTTTACAAATAGAACGGAAAACATATTAAAAATGGAATCAAACCCTAAACCATATTATTTCCCTTATTTAATTCTTTATTTTTAATGAGAATATTATTTCAACGCCGAATGAAATGCCCTAATTGCCCTTTTTTCAGGCACCACACTTGGTGCTTGCTCGCTCAAACCAGCACGATGAAGCTCAGGGGTGACGTTCACATTAACAGAATACTTGGCAAAAAAAGCCATAATAATAATAATAATAACACAATATAAAATAATTACGTTCTTGATAGTTTTGTTAGAAAATAAATTCCTATAAATTTTCAAAAAATGAACTGACGGCCATTTCCCGGAAAGCCGTTCATCAGCTTCCGGTGTTGAGGAGGACCAGAAGACGGAGGGAGAAAGAAAAGCGGGCATATTGTTTTGTTCTTACTCTTCGCTGACCTCTAAAGCTAACAAGTCGCGAGCGTTTGGAGTTTGAAGCCGGACGATTGCGCTTTCGGTGTGACCAGTTAACCGCGGAAGTTTGCGTTTGACGTGTGAGTGAATAGCCCCCATTCATTCCGTTGTCTGTGCTAGCACGCTAAGCTAAGATAGCTTAGTGTCTGCTGCGCTGCCAGGCCTTTTTTTTCCCCCTGGACTTTGCTACTAGCTCGCGTTGCTAACCCACGTTTTTTTCTCCGATGACTTTCCCCCTCGCTGTGTAAATAAAGCCCACTCGTTTTGTTGTTGTGCTAATAAGAATATAGTCAATCCATAGTGGGTTACTAGTCGTAGCTAATTTCCGCGTGCAGCCTTTTTTTAGGGGCTGCTCGGAGATCCACTTTTTCGAGCAAATAACGCAAAAGCGCAAAGCTGCCGAAGCCTGCAGAGATGTCGGATTTCGACGAATTTGAACGGCAGCTGTCTGAAAACAAGCAAGGTAAGCAACGCACACCATCGGGGCGCGTTAGTAAAATAAATGTGTCTAGATGCCGTTTTGATTTGTCTTGCCGCCATGACGCTGGGCTGTTCGGGCTCGGTCTATTTACTGGAAGGTAAAAGGGCATCGCGCCGTCGTTAGGCACTGGCTCAAAATGGGACCACTTGCTACTGTTGCAACAGGATCGACTTTTTGTGAGCATTATATTTCGCAAGCAAGTCAATTTGACGGAATCATATTTAAGGGATTGTAGTCCAAATTTTATATTCGCCCTTTTGTCGCTGAGTCGACTTAAGTTGTATATAAAAAGAAGACAACATTTTCGAATAACTAGTTTCTACTTAAAAGTACGTTAACCAAAATAAAATAAAATAAATATGGTAAGTACATATTTAAAGTTCATGTTCAGGTAAGTCGATGTGAAATCTACTTATTGGCTAGTGCTAACCGAATAACGCAGTGGTTATTTTGCCGTGAATTGCGCTATTATAAATTCAGCGCTGGTGAATGTCTACACTGTAAAAAGTAATGTTTACTTGGAAAAAAGAGTAGTCATTTTTTTTTCCACTCAGAAATTCCAAAAACATTTTACAAGAGGGTTTATTTTAATTAGAATTTTTGAGTGAAAAACTTTACTCGTTATTTTTTCCCAAGTAAATATTACTCCCCATTTTTTTTTTCAAAATACCAGTGTGCACCTCTTTGCTTTATTTATTTTTTACTATGTTCACAATGTCTTGCAGTCAATCGGGAGTTGTTTTAAGACGCTTAATTTCACAAGTTTATTGAAGAATTGAGCAGTTATTTTGCTGTGAATCGCGCAAGAATGATGTCATATTTGCAACATTTGAGTGTTGATTGTGCCGTGATGGAGTTGGGTTCAAAGAAATAGAAAATGTGAGTGATGCATTTGAAAGGACAAAGTGTGTCCTCCTGCCTTACTGTGCTGTATTCAGAAAGTCCACATCAATGAGGTTTACTTTACATAATCTTGCTGGCCTTTAAAACATGCTTCTTTTTCTTTCTTTTAAAAAACAACGACTTTGTTCTACATTTGTCACACATTTATCTTTTATTCACCATCACTCTTCTTTGTGGTCCAGCTGAGCGAGACAAGGAGAACCGGCACCACCGCCGCTCCGGCTCCCGTAGCCGCAGCCGAGACAGGAAGAGGCGAAGCCGAGACCGGGACAGACGTAGCCGGGATCGCCGTGGCGACAGTAAGGATCGCAGACACAGACGCAGGTTGGTATCCCTTCTTGTCATCCAAGGCTGGACCGACAGACTGGAAACGTCTGTCGCACCTGATGATTGCCAGACAGTCTGCTCTATAATTTGGCGTCTTTAATCACTTAAGATTTTACTCCAGCATATCAGTATTCCTTTTTTACACCCTTGTCTGCCTTGACCTCTTTCACTCTCCTCCTCTTTGTGGGAAAGAAACAATTTTACACATGACTGGACACTTGAATCTCCACAGCCTTAAGCTCTCTCCAAGCTCATGCATGATGCCCATTTAAATTTGGGGATTTAGCGTGTTCATAAATGAGACGTGCTATTTTTATCAGTGGCAAACTCACATCTGCAAATTCCTTAAGACCATCACAGGGTTGTGATGATTTCATCTACGGCGAATTAATCGCACTAAAGCTTGTGAAACATTACACCATGTTTATGTGAAGTCTATTTTTTACCACACTTACTTGAAGCTACTGAATGCAGAAAATTCCATTTTGGATTGCTACTGCCACCTGTTGACGAAATATGAAACTGCACACACCCTTCTTCACGTACAGAACGCACACATGACATCACATCACATCCGCAGGCAGAGGGCGGGAATTTGAATCCCGATCCAGTCAGAAAATTATTGGCCAGAGGCTTGCAGGAGTACCCATTGTGAACAGCCCACGTGTTAATCTACTAATTAGAAGATGTTTCAGTAATAAATGGTCAAATAAAAAGGCTATTGTCAAAATATTTTGGGCCAAATTGTTATAGAGAGCAGCATTGAAAAGTGGCCTTCATGTGCCAAATGTGTTGACCAATCAACAGACAGCAGTGAGTCTGGTGTCACCTCAGAATTTGCACAATTTAATGCCACCTTCAAATTGGGCTCGGGTACTCTGAAGTTGCGTAAACATACACACCATTCACCACTATTGACTTTTGAAAAGATTTTCTTTTAGCTTTTGATTTGAAAATGTTGGCCAGTTTACTTCACCCTTTCTCTTTTCATCACATTGTTTCGCAGACCCGTTTTTTTTTAAATAATCAGCTCAGGCTCAACCAGATAATCACGATGATTAAACAAGTGAAAAATGAAATCAAAGCGAATGAATAGCGAGCCATTATCCTTCTGCACACCGCAGAAGATTTTACATGCACTGAAGCATGCCGGCACTTTTGAGTAAAAAGTAACAAAATGATCCAGACCCAAACTGTAATAAATCCAGCCAGTTGTGTCGGGCGTGACTCCATAGAAATCTAGAAGTGGAAATGTTAGAGACTATCTTTTTGTGAAATCCCTCCAATGTCATTTCAGCTCACCACCGAGCTTCCCACAGGACAATACTGCAAGGTAATACAGCAAATTGAACACAAAGCTGCTTTGTTGTGCCACAATCTCATGTCCTGCCTACGGAAACTACAAACAACTGACTTGTGCAAGTTGCCATCCAGTGTTTTGACATGAACGCCTCCTGATTGTGAGGCGTCGTTTGTGTTTTGGAACCACCTTGTTGGATTTTTCTTTTTCCCGCTGACGATTGGTACCCTAATCCTGAATTTCCTGTGTGTGTATCCCACAGCCGTTCTCCGCACCGCGAGAAGAAGAAAATCAAAGTGAAGAAGTACTGGGATGTGCCACCACCCGGTTTTGAAAACATCAGCCCCATGCAGTACAAAGCCATGCAAGGTAGAGCCGCCGTCGCCTGCTTCGGCTTGCCGTCGTTGTTGGTGTGTCAGAAGTCTATTTGCAAGTTTGTTTCATTCTATCATTATGCTTGTATTTCAAAAAATTCATACTTTAAATCAACATCCCCCAGTATGAGCTCAGTGGCCTAGTGGTAGAGTGTCCGCCCTGATACTGGGAGGTCGTGGGTTCAATCCCTGGCCGGGGTCATACCAAAGACTCTAAAAATGGGATCCAATTGCCTCCCTGCTTGACACTCAGCATTGGGGGCTGGAATTGGGGCGTTATCACCAAATGATTCCCGAGCGCGGCTGCGGCTGTGGCTGCGGCTGCTGCTACTCACCGCTCCCTCAGGGGATGGCTCAAATGCGGAGAATACATTTCGCCCCACTTTGGTGGGTGTGACAATCAGTGAATCTTAATCTTACAATAAACACACAAAAGTCAATTTATTATAGTACAATATGACTAGACTTTATTTATAGATATAAAACTCAGATTACAGACAGACACTGACAAGCCATAAACTTGCGTCAGGGCTGCTCGATTATGAAGAAAATATTAATCGCGATTAATTTGGTATTAATTGCAATCATGATTAGGACAATCAATTGTTTTTGGTACAAATAAAATGATTAAACATGTACCCCAAAAATATTGGAACAAATAAATTTCTTTGAAACACTATAATTAGGCAAATTCCTTTTGGACCAAACAAGATTTATCAAATTACTCATTTAAAAATAAAAAATGGTTCAAATGTATACATTTACACAACTCAAAATGAGTATTAATAATCTTTTTTTTTTTTATGATTATGCGGATTTTGTATTTGTGGACTGCAATAATTCAAATTTTAATTACATTTTGATGAATTACACAGTCCTAACCTGAGGGTACTTGGACTTGAAGTGCTATCTGAAATGATCAAGTGAGCAGAAAGTGGTTCTGTCAAATACAAGCAACAAAAAGCACAAGTTACCGGCACTTTTCACACATTGTTGTGAAGTTTACTGCCGCCATCTATCAGGGCAGTGTCAAATTTTTGCTGATAACACAAAGCAAGTCAATAATTGACCCAGCGACGGCTCCGAATTGAAAATCTCTTAAGTCGAGCCACTTGAAGGTAGCACGGAAATTGTTTTTGTGTCCACAGCTGCAGGCCAGATTCCAGCGACGGCGCTCTTGCCCACCATGACTCCAGACGGCCTGGCCGTCACTCCCACCCCCGTGCCCGTCGTGGGCAGCCAGATGACCCGACAGGCTCGCAGGCTTTACGTGGGCAACATCCCCTTCGGGATCACTGAGGTGCCGCACCAGGGCGGCGTTGAAACCGTCCACTGTTGCTTTTAGTTCCACGTTTGTGACTTTCTTCATCTCCGCTTGTTTCCAGGAGTCAATGATGGACTTCTTTAACGCTCAGATGCGTTTGGGTGGTCTTACGCAAGCCCCGGGTAACCCCGTGCTTGCTGTGCAGATTAACCAAGATAAGAATTTTGCCTTCCTTGAGGTGAGTGGTCAACGCCGGCGACGCACACGCGCGTCTTTCAAATCGAACCTGTAATAACGTGAGCTTTCCTGTCCAGTTCCGCTCAGTGGATGAGACAACACAGGCAATGGCTTTTGATGGAATCATCTTTCAAGGCCAAAGCCTTAAAATTCGCCGTCCGCACGATTACCAGCCACTGCCGGGCATGAGCGAGAACCCCAGTGTCTATGTGCCTGGTACACAGACAATTAATGGTTTTTACTATTACTACTCCTGTTGGCATCATTCATACACCATTTGCGAAAATATGTATGGGAGCTGGCACTGTTTGCTGTCCTCAAAGGTCTTGTCATCAACACAGGAGTGGTGTCCACAGTGGTGCCCGACTCGGCCCACAAGCTCTTCATCGGCGGGCTGCCCAACTATCTGAATGACGACCAGGTTAGTGGTCGCCGCGGAAAAAGCGGCTGACCTGCAGCGTTTATTTGATAGCCGGCTTGAGGTCTACGTAGTAATACGACCTTTGTCCTCCACTAGGAAGTAGGATGTCGTGAAGTACCCAATTGACTTCTCCACCCGCTCAAGCTGGATATCACTGCGGAATCTGTTGTTTCTTTTCACCAGGTGAAGGAGTTGTTGACGTCCTTTGGCCCACTGAAGGCCTTCAACCTGGTGAAGGACAGCGCGACAGGCCTGTCGAAAGGATACGCCTTCTGTGAATACGTCGACGTCAACCTCAATGACCAGGTGAGCAAGTCGGCGCAACGCGAAACTGAAAAGGAGACGGGGCGGTGCAGGTCACGGCGACGGGGCGGTTTCAAGGCTTCCCTTCATTGCAGGCTATCGCCGGGCTCAACGGCATGCAGCTGGGAGACAAGAAGCTCCTGGTGCAGCGAGCCAGTGTGGGATCCAAGAACGCCACTCTGGTATGTGCAAATGCATGCGTGGTTCGCATGTAGTAGGGATGTAACGATATACAAACATCACGATCTGATATTATCACAATAGCTCACGATACAATAATCAGGCGCAACATATATATATATAAAAAAAGAGCTCGTACTTAAAAAAAAACAACAACACAATATTGTGCTTGACTAGACAAAGAAGGGCCAAAACATGCCTTATGAAAATTAAACTGCACAAAAAAAACTAGCCACCAGAGGGTGCTAAAACTGCACAAATGTAAATCAACCTGACTTTTTTAACAGATGTGCTGCTTTTAATATCGTGACATGACAAGGGCGATTTACTGTGGTAGTTTTAATATTTAATATATTATAGGATTTCAATTAATTGCACAGCCCTTGTTTTAAAGCAATAGTGTAAGGGACTTTCATTTTATGTTGATTATGCCGGCGCCATATGGGCAAAAGTGGTAATGTTATGCCTGCAGGAAGACCACATTTCCCATGAGGACAAACTTAAGTTGAGAAGTTCCTTAGTGCTACTTTAATTAATATTAAATTGTTTTGTTATTGTAGTTTGTGGTTTATGTACTTTTTAAACTATAACTTTAAGTAATTACAAACATTTCAGTCGTTGTCAATTACTCCTTCGTGGGCTTGATAGTTTCTCTATATAAATATAAATTATGGTACATGAATGAATTTTTCTATGAACCTGATAAGAAAAACAACAAATGAACAAATCTATTTCAACAAGTTTTTTTTTGTTTTTTTTAAATAAATACAATATTTAATCATCAATACAGCAGTCAAAATGTATTTTCAGTTAGAAACGCTGTACCTCAGTAACCATCACGAGAAAATCAATCATTTCCTTTTTTGTCGCTCGTTATAACGTTGTTTTTGTGTGCGTTTGCAGACCAGCATAAACCAGACCCCCGTCACGCTGCAGGTGCCCGGCCTGAACAGCACCGTGACCCAAATGGGCGGTCTGCCCACCGAGGTGCTGTGCCTGATGAACATGGTGGCGCCCGAAGACCTTGTGGATGATGAAGAGTACGAGGAGATCGTGGAGGACGTGCGGGACGAGTGCAGCAAGTACGGCCAAGTCAAGAGCATCGAAATCCCGCGGCCCGTCGACGGCCTTGAAGTGCCCGGCACCGGGAAGGTGAGACCGGACCCGCTTCTGAACATATCGTCCAGATAGTTTCACACACACACCTTGGAACCAAGAAGAGGATAACAATCCTTCCATTGCTGGTTTCAACTTACTTCCCTTGTAAAAGTGTGTTTTGTTTTGTTCCTGCAGATCTTTGTGGAGTTCATGTCGGTGTTCGACTCCCAGAAAGCCATGCAGGGCCTGACAGGAAGGAAATTTGCCAACAGAGTAGTGGTGACCAAGTACTGCGACCCCGATGCGTATCACCGCCGGGACTTCTGGTAGAGGAGGCAAGACAGGGGGTGGGGGGGGGGGGGTCAAAATCGGGGAGGGGTGATAGCGGGAGGGCTAGTTTTGGTCGGGTAGGGAGGTTCCAGTTCCCACAGACCAGATCAGCCCAATGAGTGATTTTTTTTCTCCTTCAGTGGAGATCACCGCGTGTGATGTGAGATCTCAGAGAAAAAAAAGTAACGTGGGCTTGTTCTGGTTGTGGGGTGGGGGGTGGGGGGGTGGGGTCCTCAGTGGGAGGTCGGTGGGGTGGGAGGGTCTAAACTTTTTGAGAAATGTGTGTTATAATAGGTCCAGGGTGGGGTAAACAGTTTTTATACTTTGCGAGCCGGAGATGTCATTTTTGGCGGGAGGGGGAGGGAAGAGGGGGCGTAACACATCAATGTTTGTATTTAAATGCAAGGAACTTGTCAAAGGTGCATTGAGGGGGAATTAAGACGGCTGTACCGAAACGAGAAGACAGGAGGAAAATGATGAGGGCATTTTTGTTGGGCCGCGTCGTACTTACCGTATTATTTGTCACTAGCTGTAACGTCCAATTGAGTTTCGCCGCCATTAGAATGACTAGAGAAGACATTGTTGTTCCTTTTTTTTTGTTTTTGTTTTTGTTTTGGATTTGTTTGTTTTTGTCAGACTACTGCCCCTCGCCCCCCCTCAGGACGATCGCTCGAGAATGTGTCGTGTGAATGTCAAATGTTGCTGTTCGGAAACTGTGCGGCTTCGCCGGCTCCAGCTTGTAACATCACATTGTACTCGGCCTGTAGAATTGACACCAACTACAGTAAAGGACGTTTTCCATCCACGTTTGCTATCAACATCTTCTTTTAACAGCTTCTGTTCAGACCACACTCAAACGTATATTTATTGGGGAGATAGCTTACCAAAAGCCTTAATGGGATGATTCCGTGACAATTGGACGAGGAAAACAAAAGCGGCTGGCCCTTCTTTTAATTCGATGATCGCTTACAAAGGCGTCACTTTCCTGTACTTTGCCTGGCAATGCCATTCATGTCTCTTGTTAACATAAGGATCTGAACTGTAACTTGTGCTTGGACTCCGTGCTGAATTTATTTTTGGGTTCATTTGTGTGCATCGTCTCACCTCTTTGACAAGACCAAATAAACACATGGATTATACCTACACTTCGTCTTGTACTGGAAACACTACAAACTGGTGCAACTCCAGCCAATTCAGTATTTATATATTTTTTAATACTGTATGCACATTAAGTCACAATTGAATGCAGATTCCATTTTTAGGAGCCATGAATACGGGTAACTGTATATTGTGTATCTTAATAAGCATGATAATTGTAAATGTGAATATGTATTCATTATTGCATGTAGTCCAGGAGTATTTTCCTCAAATCCATTGTAAATAGTGAACAGTAAATTGGATATTTAAAATAAATATATTATAATATAAATGTGTAAAAACACAAATCAATGTTAGAAGAATTCAGAAAACGCACCTAACACGTACCTTTTTTTTGGTAGTCAAAATTACTTTTTATTGTTGTAAAAATGCTACTTATTAGCCTCAGAGACCACTTTAGCAAATATATATTTTTCTGAAGGCATTTTCTCTACCTTTTGTTTCGCTTTAGTGTAACCTACTTTTTTGCATTTCACCAAACGATTGAAATTGTTACTTAAAAAAACTTGTAGTTTATAAAAGTCTACATTAATCCATCCATCTATTTTCTAAACCACTTGTCCTCAAAAGAGTCACATTTAATTTAGTTTAATTCATAAAAGTATAATTGTTTTTCCAGATGAAGATTAATAGAATTAACGTCTTTTTAATCATCTCGTTTAGTTGCCATGGAGACCACGTGTAGTTAATCGTAATGTCCATAAGGCGGCGCTATCTTCTACCCTTGCATGCGGCATGTGACGTCAGACTAACGTAATTGACCACAATATTTCCAGTTTAAAAGAAACGACCGATGAAATGATATGAGTGACATATATTACACATGCAAATATTAGACTGTTAAATTGGTTACAATTTCTTAATTTTCCGTTCATTAACACACGTTATGAGCCGAGTGTGATGACGTCACCCCCACTGATACTTAATTGTTCTGGGTAACGCTTCTCTTGCTCCATTGATATTTATTCGAGGCAACATTGGCCCGAGGTGGAGGGGGAGGGCATCAAATTAGGTGCTAAGGTGCATTTGCGGATCAGGTCTGTGGTCAATATATTAGGTACACCCGCCACGAGGCAATGACCTACATTTAAAACCTAAATTCAAACGTAATGCGTTTTAATATGAGAAACATAATATTTGTAAGCTGCAGCCACATAAATTGTTTTTCGCAGAGGATGCAGAATATATAAGTGTTTTTTTTTAATGGGGAAAATAGCATTTTAATATTGTAAATAAAATAGTAGCAACATCATTGAATAGAATATAAATAACTATTTGTGCGTCATAATTAATCCATTATGTTGATGGGTACGACTTGGCCACCAGGGGGCAGTTTAACACAATCATACACGCAAATGAAGACAGACAAATTCACAACTACTGTAAGTGACTCGGCGAGCTGCTGTAATTAGTCATTTGTAGGGATTAGGGAATAAAGAATATATGCCTGTAAGCATTGTTATTGTATGTGTTCGACCGTCTGTTGCTTAAATGGTCATAACACTGCGCCTATTGATGCTATTTGTTAGCATCTCTGTGGTGTTCTGGATTGTGTGTTAGCATTAAGCTAGCAGAAGGCAAGTTTTAAGTACACGACGTGTATTTGTCTTTGTTTTGTGGGTGATTTGACAGTAAACATGAACTGGGAGTAGCATTAACTACCTTGAAGCCTCTTTTTTTTTTTTTTTAACCAATGTATATCAAAAAAACATCTCAATCGGGTCACTCGTCTTTTAAAGCACCACTTAACTTCATGCTCTTGCACGTGTATGCGTTCTGATGAAGCGCATGATTTCCATCATGCTGACAGCAACACTTGAGCGACGTGCAGAAGAGGTCGGCAATGCGCTGGTGCATTATTGATCTTTTGCGTCAAATGATGGACGAGCAGATGAGAGCGGATGCATAATTACAAGTGGGGAGATGTAAAAAGCTGCAGCGGAAACACTGAAATGGACAGGAAGTGACACTGCCTGGAGCTTGTTTTGTCCTGTTCTCTGCTGGCTGGTCACCTCAACCCTAAACCTCTTGCTCCCTTATTATACACACTATATGGTATGCATTACTTTATGGACGAAAGTTAAAAAGTAAGGGGCCAAACTAGATCTTTTATTTAACCAAACACAACATTTTCCCCATATTAACAGTAAAGAAATCACGTTTATTCCAAACTTATCATCCCACAAAATACAGTACATGAATTAGCCTCAAGTTGTTGCTTTTTGTAGGCATAAAAAGCAGGATTAATGAGTTTGCGTTTTTTTTCTTCCTTTTATTAACAAATGAAGCTTACAGAAAAATTTAAACATACCACTAAGCGGTACAAAAACAAAAAAGTGAAAACCAACAACATACGCACATCGTACAATGGGGTCAAAGGAAAAGGTCACCATGTTATTATAAAGCCATAAAGCCTTTTTAGACTTACAAAATTGTAGTGAATTCCTTTAAAAACACAATAAAGGTCGACTTAGTCTCTTTTTGCTTTTATGAATGAAAAACTTTTGCCATAATAATCAAGTTATTCAATGTACATTGTTTTACCTTATTGTTACTCCAAATTTTACATTTGTGTAAGTGAAAGACGCAGTGCCCAAATCATTAGAAAGAGCCCATACACAAAAGCGGTCCCAAAAAAGTAAAAAAAAATTCAGCAAAAAGTAGGTTGATCTTGAAATACTTCCTGTTTTCATTCTTCTTCTTCTTTCAAATTTACCATGTCACCTGTAAAAGTGTGCCACCATCTAGTGGCAGACAATGCAATTACACGTGAGACTGAACAAAAGCGTGACATAAACATGATCATTTGATCCATAATTGCAATAATTAATCACGCTACGTTTTTTTGGACAGATCAATTACTCAGCTGGCTGCAGTAAGACGCGCCGCATGAACACACGCTGGGGCTCCTCCTCCACTCTCACTTTAAAGTCATTAACAGGTGCCCGTCCAAAATAGACGCACGCATGCACGGCCTGTGTGTGACAGAAGCGGACATGTTTTCAATGGCGCTGCCACGCCTCACGTCATACGAATGCCAGCATGTTTGTGCGTGATCGCCCCTGCAGCACCTCCACTTGCTGCTTCCTGACATGACCACACACACACTACACACACATAGATGGATATTTAATAATGGAGGGTGTCAGCCAACCCGGCTGCAGCCCCCTCCCCTGTTACACTCACTTTCCATTACTGTTTTGTACCCCCTCCTCCTCCTGCTCCTCTCTTTTGCTCTCTCTTTCACTAACTCACCCATGAGCACTCGATCGTTCTCTCTTTTTAATTTTCAAGCGTCTTCTCCTCAACTCAACACCAAACCGCAGGTCAGAATTATTTTTTTTGTTTTTCCCCTCCCATTTGTAGCTTTCCTACAGGCACGCACACACACACGCACACATGCGTACGTAGAGTTTTTCAAAAAATAAATGACATTTTAGCATGTCTTGCTAGCTATACTAGCTCGCTAGAAATTCACAGATAAGAGTTGCAAAAGTCCAGGATTTTCAAAATTGGAAACTTTCCATCAGAATTAAGAGGAATGTGTTGGGAATAAACAAGGGATAATTATAAGTTTGGCTCGTAAAAGAGAATTTTAAATGGTATACATTTAAATATAATTCTAGCTAGCTAGCTAGCAGATCGATATGATGGTTTTGCAAACACCTGTATTACTATTACAGTCCGTATCGTTTGTCTAATCTGAACTGTAATATTCCATTTTTGTTCATCTGTTGGATCTCGTTATGTGAATGACGATATTCCATGTATATGTTTGCACTTAGATGTAATGTTGTTGCCATTCTTTTTAATGAATAGCACAACCCAAGCAAACAGGTGGCTGATGCGATTTGGTGGGCCGCCTATATCAAATCTTTGAGAGCGCTGGTGCAAAGCTCAGGATCGAGTGATCCAACAACGCCTCCTGTCTACTGTCTGACCTGTCAGAGCCCCCCCCCCCCCCCCCTGCAGCAGGGTCAATTAGTTTGGTTCAGGCTTGAATTATCACCTGCCTCGCACCCTGCGAGGGTCAGCTGCCACCTCGTTGAAACGCTCCCACGGGCACCCGCTCATATTTAGGGGGAGCGGAAAATGTTTCATAAGCCTGGATCACACGCACACACCTGATTCCCAGTATGTGCCGTGACATGTGATGCGGGACGCGGAGTATTTGTGGCATCGGGTTATCCCCCTCAGATCCGACGGGATCCGCATCCAATCCCGACGCGGCGGGACAATGAAAGAGGGCCTATGGGTGGTCCAGTGTGGCACTCGCTTGAAAGCTAAAATCGAGAAGAGAAAACGCTTTATCATTTTCCGAAGCGTCCGCTGAATCAAGCTTTTATGGATTCGGAGTTCCCGTGTAGATCTCTAGATAGACTTTCCTTGCCTTTGCGCAAACGCCTGCTCTAGGAGTTCAGTGTTTTCATCAATGCTGGTAGTAACAGGCCGGATCAGAACACATCCGGTTTCGACAAACTTGCTGAGGATAGCGTAATCGTCATTTGAAAGCCCTCATTTGAAACCCTACTTTGAAAACTGAGATCACACATTTTGACAGTTGTTTTTTTTAAACCAATAACTCTATATTATAGCCACTAAATTGTGACCCTGCTTTGAAATCCTACTCCTATATTGAAACCCTACTTGAAAACACTAACCCTAGTTTTAAACACTACTTTGAAATCCTAACTCTAATTTAAAACCCCAATTCAAAACCTAACAATATTTGAAACCCTAACAAAAGTTTAACTTAAAAACCCTAACCCTACTTTGAAACTCTAACCATAATTTGAAACACTAGTTTGAAACCTTACTTTGAAACCCTAATAACATCTTTAAACCCTAATTTGAAAATCCCAACCATAGTTTGAAACCCTAATTTGAAATCCTACATTGAAAACTGAGGTCACACAATTTGACAGTTGACTTTTTTTTTAATCACAAAAATTCAATAATTTTATAGCCACTGTTATAAATGGTGAACCTTCTTTGAAACCCTACTCTTACTTTGAAACCCTAACCCTAGTTTAAAACCCTATATTGAATCCCTCACCGCAACTTGAAACCCTAACCTAGTTTGAAACCATAATTTGAATTTATTTATCCGTCCATCCATCCATCCATTTTCTTAACCGCTTACTTCTCAGAAAGTTAACTCTTTGACTGCCAAAAACGTTAAATAACGTTAGTAAAATCCTATGGAGGAGTGCCAAAGACGTTAAAAGACGTTTGTTTCAAAACTGAGGTGAAACTAACCATTTTCTATTGTTGATTACTGAAAAACAGAATAAGGTAGAGACAAACTTTTTTTTCTGATGAAAGATGAGAGTCCAATCTTTCATTTGGTAGTATGTGTGTTTCCACAGTCCAAACACATAATTTTCTATGGACCTTGAAAGATCAGTCAAAATGCTTAAAATCAGCTGGCACCCACGGCATCCCTTTTCTGAAAACGTCTGGCAGTCAAAGAGTTAATTAATTAATTAATTTATAATGCACTAAAAGCTAATAATAGCTCCATTTGAAGAGGCAGTTTTCATCCAAGTTACATTTTACTGCACTAGTTTAAAAAAGAAAACATCACTAGCCTTAACATATGCCTGCCAGAAGCTGAGCTGCACTGTGTTTGTTTACGGACTTGGTGTGTGGCAAGAGGGTCAGGCAAGCAGACGTTTGTTGTCTAATTTGTTCATTTTCAAAATGCCATTTTAAAGGCTTCTACTTAAAATTGTGGTAAACTTTGGACCTTGAATTTGACACCTTTGCTGCCTTATTTATTGTTTTTTATTGCATTTTTTTCTTCTTCAGTGCACTGCAAGAAAGGAAATACTGGCGCGGAGCTTCAATTAGTCCCCTGATGTCTTTTTTTATTTAAATCCTCCTTCCTAGTAGCTGTGTTTTATTTTCCCCCCACTTTAAAACCCCACTATCACACCCATACTAAATCCTGCTCCACCTCGAACCCGGCCTACTGAGATGTGGAGCAACTTCTTCGTGTCCCAGGATGACGAAGGCCGCATGGGGGCGGCGGGCGGCGGCCAAGCCGGCGGTCTGGCCGCCCTGAAGGGCGGACGCGCTCACAGGCGGAGCCAAAAGATGAGCGACAGCCAAGACGGCAAAATCAAGCTGGCCTTCCTGGTGTGCGCGGTGGGCGTCACGCTGACCGTGCTGGGCGTGGGCACCGAGTTTTGGGTGGAACTGGCGCAGCCCAAGAACTTTGCCGGCAACCAGACGTGCCAGATGGCGCACTACGGCCTGTGGAAGGCCTGCGTGCACACCTTGTGGGTGGCCGACGTGGACCCCGAGAGGGTCAGCTGCGGTCCCGCCGAACTGCCGGGAGGTGAGGCAGGCGTGACGCTGTGATTGACCAGCTGAATGGCAGCGCTGCTGTTGCCATGGCGACCACAAGTCACCTACTTATTCATTCTTATTGAGCCGGGGCACTTTTTCCATGAGAAAAATCTTCAAACAAAAAATTTGAAATAATCTATATATATATATTTGTATTTTACATAAATATTCAAGAAAGCTATTAGAACGGTCTTTGAGGCTAAATATACTTTCTATTTGATGATTAATTCCAATATTCTACTCAAGTAGGTAAATATTTTAATTATGGAAAATTGTGTGATTAATTATTTTAAAAAATTGAATCGCTTCACAGCACTACTAAATATACTTTCATGATTTTACATTAATTCCGGTATTTTCTTCAAGTAAATATTTGTTACAAGCTTTGAAAAAAAGTATAATCAGGAGTAGAAAAATGTGATTAATACGCAATTAATTGCGATTAATTACATTAAGTTGTTCAATTAATTATTGAAAATGTTTTAATCACTTCACAGCACTACTAAATATACTTGGATGATTTCACATTAATTCCAGTATTTTCCTCAAGTAAATATTTGCTACAAGCTTTGAAAAAAAAAGTATAAGCAGGAGTAGAAAAATGTGATTAATATGCGATTAATTATGGAAAATTGTGTGATTAATTATTTAAAAAAATGTAATCTCTTCACAGCACTACTAAATATACTTTGATGATTTTACAATAATTCCAGTACTTTCCTCAAGTAAATATTTGCTACAAGCTTTGAAAAAAAGTATAATCAGGAGTAGAAAAATGTGATTAATACGCAATTAATTGCGATTAATTACATTAAGTTGTTCAATTAATTATTGAAAATGTTTTAATCACTTCACAGCACTACTAAATATACTTGGATGATTTTACATTAATTCCAGTATTTTCCTCAAGTAAATATTTGCTACAAGCTTTGAAAAAAAAGTATAAGCAGGAGTAGAAAAATGTGATTAATATGCGATTAATTACGGAAAATTGTGTGATTAATTATTTTTAAAAATGTAATCGCTTCACAGCACTACTAAATATACTTTGATGATTTCACATTAATTCCAGTATTTTCCTCAAGTAAATATTTGTTATAAGCTTTGAAAAAAAGTATAAGCAGAAGTAAAAAAATGTGATTAATTGCGATTAATTACAGAAAATTGTGCAATTAATTATTGAAAATGTTTTAATCCCTTCACAGCACTACTAAATATACTTGGATGATTTTACATTAATTCCAGTATTTTCCTCAAGTAAATATTTGCTACAAGCTTTGAAAAAAAGTATAATCAGCAGTAGAAAAATTTGATTAATATGCGATTAATTACGGAAAATTGTGTGATTAATTATTTTAAAAAATGTAATCGCTTCACAGCACTACTAAATATACTTTGATGATTTTACATTAATTCCAGTATTTTCCTCAAGTAAATATTTGCTACAAGCTTTGAAAAAAAGTATAATCAGCAGTAGAAAAATTTGATTAATATGCGATTAATTACGGAAAATTGTGTGATTAATTATTTAAAAAAATGTAATCACTTCACAGCACTACTAAATATACTTTGATGATTTTACAATAATTCCAGTACTTTCCTCAAGTAAATATTTGCTACAAACATTGAAAAAAAAGTATAAGCATGAGTAAAAAAATGTGATTAATATGCGATTAATTACGGAAAATTGTGTGATTAATTATTTAAAAAAATGTAATCGCTTCACAGGACTACTAAATATACTTTGATGATTTTACATTGATTCCAGTATTTTACTCAAGTAAATATTTGCTACAAGCTTTGAAAAAAAAGTATAAGCAGCAGTAGAAAAATGTGATTAATATGCGATTAATTACGGAAAATTGTGTGATTAATTATTTTAAAAAATGTAATCGCTTCACAGTACTACTAAATATACTTTGATGATTTCACATTAATTCCAGTATTTTCCTCAAGTAAATATTTGTTACAAAAAGTGGAAGAAGAAGTAGGAAAACATGATTAATTGCGATTAATTGCGGAACATTTTCATCGCTTGACCAGGCTAGCACAACATGAGAGGCTTGGATGCATTTCAGCGTAATAAAAAAAATCTGGTTTAGCGTTTGACTCCAGTTATTAATAGCTACAAATGACGCTTTAAAGGGTGCACGGAATATAGTCTGTACACGCCTTGAAAACAACTCTGAAAAGTGAAATGAGCACCGACGCCCGTGCTTGTATAACCTGAGCCGTATCCTGGCTGCTTCACAAATTATAAACCACAAAAATAAATGAGTCAGGGTTGCCGTGACAGTAATAGTGATGCTATTCCCTAATTATAAATCTGGTGTGTAATTAACATAAGTTTGAACCGGTTATATTCATTAATTATTACCTATTGTATAGTCTGATGAATCAAAAAAAAAAATCCACATTATTCAAACAAATACAATTAAATACATCCTCTAATTTGCAATGCTCTGATTTCAAAGGCGGAAATAAATAAAATAAATCGATAAAGTGTTTGTACTTTGAAATAAATGCCAACTTAAAATCAACTTTTAGAGTCCTCAAGAAAATGCAACGCCAGCAATATACTGCATCGCTTACATAAAACAGCAAATTCCCGTCAGCACCGAACGTGAGCCTCAGATGCACACTTGTCTTGAAACGTAGCACGCGGGGGGTGTGTGAACGTGACGCGGCGCACTGTACATAGCGTGTACGTACGTACATATATGCATCTAGGTCAGCCCGCCATACGTGCTAATTCAATCATTAAAGAGCAACGGCAAAGGAGTCGTCCAATGGCAGGAGACGGAAGGGAAGCCTTGCGGAGCATGATGTAATAATATTGCACATACGCGACGCTGTAGGAAAAGACATAAAATAAAGATAATGCCATTAAAAATAAAAATGATTGTTTTTTTTTTAATCAGCCTATTTTTCTCACTGTAGTGTAATTATTTAATTATATATTTATTACTATTATTAACTCATTTACTGCCATTGACGGCTATAGACGTAAAAAAAATCATTACAAATATTTCTATTAGTAAAAATCCACTTTTGTTAAGTTTTTTTTGTTGAGTATGAAAACCTAGAAAAAAATATTGTACATTTAGAACAGATATAAAATTTACGAGTTAACTAGTGAAGTCATGCCATTAATAACGAAAAATTTTAATCGCCTGACGCCCCTAATTTTTAGTGATCTTTTCTTCTTCTTGTTAAAAAAGGGATTTTTAATAATCTTTATTTTTTAAAGAAAATATTATTAAAAAATATTTTTTAATCATAATTAATCGCATGACTTCACTAGTTAACTCACAATTAATATTTTTTTATCTGTTCTAAATGTATAATAAAATTTTTTTTTCTTGGTTTTCAAACTTGTTAACAAAAGTAGGAAAAAATGTGAAACTAATAGAAATTGTTCAAATGAATTTTTGACGTCTATAGCCGTCAATGGCAGTGAATGAGTTAATAATGTATTATTTTTCATATTTATATAGTCTATTTATTTGTATGAATTTTATTCTCTATATTAATTTAATTACATTTTTTTTTGATAATATTATCGATTATTTCTGTGACATGTCAGCGTGCTGACGTGTGACGGCAACCAGTCTGCTCGCGACAATGTTTCTCACACGCCCTCGCACCACTGGCAGATGGCCGCCATGTTTGTTTGGCGGCAAAAAAAAAGCAACTGTTTTCTTGCCCATCTTTTACGCTCCGTGGCTGCCGTCCCGAAAAAAAACGAGCGGCTCGGAGGCGTCTTCAACGCAATATGGGCCTAATGAGTGAGCGAGATCACAGATAAGCTGATAAGTAGTGGCTACATGTACTCTATATGTGTGTGCGTGTTTGTGTGTGTGTGTGTGTGTGTGTGTGTGTGTGTACAAGCATGCGCAGCCCGTAACGCTCAGTGGGTGAGAGTTGTCACTATGTGCTCGGAAAGCCGAGTGGAATCTGTCTACTTCACAGTTTTTGTCTAAATATAGTGAACGGCCAATGAGAGGGAGGGACAGGGAGGGACCAAGGGAGAGCAGGTCTAATGCAGTATTAACAACCTCCCCCCTCTACATGTTGCCCCCCCCACACACCCCACCCACTCTCACTCCACCGTCCCTTGCTCCCTCGACCTCCTCTTCCATCTGTGGCGTCCTTCTTTCTTCTGCAGCTTTCACCTCCCCTCCATCTGCGCTCCCAGTTCGCTCTTCCTCCTCCTCCTCCTCCTCCTCTTCCTCCAACTTCCTTGTGCCTGTTTTTTTTTAATGCTTTATAGGATACCAAGATTGCAATGAATTAATGAAGATCTTGACATGACTGCTAAACACAAAATAGAAATATTTATTAATTTATTTTTTTAACTTAATGGGAACTTATGTTGCATTATATGTTGCAACCGCAGAACTAAAAAGCAAAAGAATTGAATGTAATTGTTGTTATTGTTTACTCTTCACATGTAGGGTAGGCAGGAGAGGCAGAGCCCCGATCGCCCGTCCCTGGTCAAATCGTAGTCTAGGGGTGTCAAACTCATTTTTGTTGCGGGCCACATTGAATTCTGAATGAATGAGTAATGTTTAAAAAAAAAAAAGTTTTTAATTAATATTGGTGACCTTATTACCTATATTATATTATATTATTGGCATAATCATAAACAAAAATAAAAATTATTAATACAAATTTTAAATTGTTTAAATTTATATATTTGCACCTTTTTTAAATTTTATAAAATGACAAATTTAATAAATCTTGCTTGGTCCAAAAGGAACTTAATAATTTTATTTGTCTTAATATTTTTAAATGTTTAAAAATGTTCTCATTTTGTACCAAAAAATAATCATTTGAATAATTGTAATTAAAAAAAATTCCATAATCGAGCAACCCTAATTTACAATTTTGATACTTTAGCAATAAATATGACATCATCGCACATGATTTGCTTTTGCAGGCCCCATTAAATGACGCGGTGGCCCAAATCGGGCCCCCAGCCTTGAGTTCGACACCTGCGTACATAACACGTGTAAGGAATTCCTAAACGAGGCCTGGCGACAAAATTAAAAAAAAAAATAAAATCCACCCTGTAATTCCTCTTCCCGGTTCTCGTAATGTTTGTAGGTGATCTTGTGTCCAAATCAAATTTCAATACACTCAACTTGTCTTCGAGGGTTTCAAACAAACTTGGATCGTCAAGCGTGTGCTCGTATTTTCAAATCTAGGCTATTTTCTTGAAACCATCTGAAAAATAAATATTCAAGTAAATGACCAATATCTACAGTAACGCACTCCTACTGCAGCTAGCAGCGCCATATGTGCAGCGTGTGTGCGTATTCCGACTCAACACTTGTCTATAAATAGGACGGATGCCTGGAAGGACAATAGTGTGTGCATGGATGCATAGAAAGCACATCACACAAGACCAGCAGCAAACCACTACACGCGTGCGTGCGTGCGTGCGTGCGTGCGTGCGTGCGTGCGTGTTGTACTAAAGTTTCCTCTTGGTCTACAGAATCCAACTGCACCTACTTCAAATTCTTCACCTCGGGGGAAAACGCCATCGTGTTCAAGAAGACCACAAACAAAAGTAAGATGAATGGAAAATTCAAAACCCCATTTTTTTTATTTATTTATTTTTTGCAAATTGAGGTCGAAATCAACGGGACGCTCGTATGTAACTCGGGACTAATGATGACATCAACGGCTCACATGTTGGCGCAGATTTTGTATGTTGCACCTGCGCGTCTTCACCTGCCAATAAAATGTGCTTCAAGTTGAGCCAAATTGGCCCACTTGCCGACGCGCACGACAACATTTGCATCATCAAGGCGGATGCCAAAACTAAAAATTGATTAGAGTTCAGACAATCGACAAAAACATTAAGCGTGGTTTTACAAAGTAAAAGCAGACGTTTGAAAACGTATTTTGTTTTGTTTTTTTAAAGTGTTTTTCATGGTTCATACTGATAGATATTGTAACATTTTTAATACTTCATTTCATATATTAACCATTGTTACACATTATTAACATTTTAATTCTTTATATTAACCTTGTCGAAATGTTTTGTGTCCTGTGCAGAGCAAGTGGTGTTGATTTCGGTATAATCTGACCTTAAACTGGGACATACTATTTAGTCTAAAAAAGTTCCTTCTCAGAGTTTTGTGCGAAAACACATTTGGTCCTTGAGAACAGAATCTGTTTTGAACACCCACACACACCTGACTCTGTTTTCGCCATCGCTCATGGAAAATACCCAGAGAGTATGTTTTGTCTACAAATGAAAGAGAGGAGGTCTTTTTAACTATAAGAAACCGTTGTGCACGCGGAAGAGCTACATTTGACGCTCTGAATCCCACCTGTTTAAGTGATGAATTAGAGGCTGTTATTTGTCCAGAGATTCTCTGATTTTTATTAAATCATTTTTGCAAAGGTGTATTTTTCTTACATTAAATCTATCTTCATTTTTGGAACACGCAAAGAGGACAAAATAATTTTATTCCTCTTTCAATACTTAATATTAGGGTTATAAAGTAGGGTTAGGGTTTAGAAATAGGGTTTCCTCATAGGGTTGGGGTTTCAGAGAGAGTTTGGTCGTGAAAGTAGAGTAGTAGGGTTTCAAAGTAGGGTTAGAGCTTTAAAATGGGGTTTTCCAGCAGGGTTAGGGTTTCAAAGTCGGGTTACAATGTTGGGTTAGAGCGCGAAAATAGGGTTAGGGTTTCATAGTAGTATTTAGAAATTGGATTAGGGTTTCAAAGCAAGGTTTTAAAAGTAGGGTTTTGGCATCAAAATGGGGTTGCCAAGTCAGATTACAAAGTAGGGTTTAGAAATAGGATTAGGGTTTCGAAATAGGGTTGGAGCTTCAAAATGGGGTTTTCTAGTAGGGTTAGGGTTTCAAAGTAGGGTTACGATCAGAGGTGGCAAACCCAGGTCCAGAAAGTAGAAACCCTGCCACAGTTCGGCTTTAGCCCCTGATGCTAGCTAGCTAGCTAGCTCCCTAGCCGGTAAACGAGCACCATGGGAGCTAGCTAGCATCAGGGGTTAAAGCCAAACTGTGGCAGGGTTTTTACTTTCAGGTGCTAGCTAGCTAGCTCCCTAGCCAGTAAACGAGCACCATGGGAGATAGCAAGCTAGATGATGCTAGCTAGATAGCTCCCTAGCTAGCTCCCATGCTGCTCGTTTACCAGTACCAGCAGGGAAAAGAACACAATGGGAGCTAGCTAGGGAGCTAAATAGCTAGCATCTGGGGCTAAAACCAAACTGTGGCAGGGTTTTCACTTTCTGGACCTGGATTTGCCACCTTTGGTTATAATGTCGAGTTAGGGCGTTAAAGTATTGTAATTGTAATTTCCATGTGATTCCAACCCTACAAGTCCATTTTTCAATATTTTTGCCCCTCTTCTAGATTTGAACATCGCGGCGGCCATTTTAGCTCTCCTCAGTCTAACCATGATGGTGACGGGCTCCATCTGCATCATCATGACACTCAGCAAAGGCGTTTCCTTCTTTCTCAAGCCCGCCTCCTTCTGCTTCATACTCTCAGGTCTGACCTCACTCAGATAAAAGTCATGTGACGTAACGTGCTAATGCCAATAAACGGTTTGCCCACCGCCACGCACGCACGGCTCAGGCGTCCTGGTGCTGGTGTCGGTGTTGACGTTCCATCAGTCGGTGCTGACCTTGCTGTCCAGCGACCACTCCATCCCTCTGCACCACCAGCTGTCGTGGTCGGCGGCCTGCGCGGGCTCGGCGGGGGCCGTCCTCATTTTCGGAGGCGTCCTCTTCCTCATCCTTTCGCTTCCCGTCAGCTCCTGGCAGAAGTGCTTGCCGCACAAGAACAGCGCCACCTAGTGAGTGGTTGTCGACATTGGAACGTCTTTTATCTTTTATTTTTTCTCCACAGTTTTTCTAAAGCATAACAATTAGCATAGCTTAGCATTTGACAGTTATTACGCAATACCTCGTTGGATTTATGTTTTTCCCACTTTGTGTGTATAAAGCAGATCTCGCCAACAGGTATGCAATCAGATTTTGAAAAAGCGTCTGTAGTGTTAATTTTTTGGGGATGTTATCACCAAAAAAAAATGTATGTAAGATTTTGTACATCTGACAACTGTATAGACTCACTTTTTAAGCTCTACAATGTACATAACATTTATCACTTTATATATTTTATGAATGATCATTATCTTATCAAATCTTGTTGTAGCTTTATTTACAACATCATGTCTAATATTTGTTCCCCAAAAAAATCTATTGTTTTTGTTTTGTAGCATTTCTCTGTGCTTTCACTGCATGTAAGTGGACGTTTTGTTTCGTCCAATCAGATTTCAGCCTCTATGTGTTGCTATGTCCATCTAATCTGCCCCATGGCATTCAGAATCAATAATACTGTCCCATGTAGCTTCAACTATGTTAGCAATGGGACTGTTTCTTCAACCAATCAAATTTCAAATCCTCCATGACATCAACATGTTTCTGTCCTCTGATTGGTTTCTTCTCAGAGCGAAACGTGTTCCTACATATTTTCACTGTGTTTTTCTAAAGTGTATTTTTTCAACACAATGAAAAAAAGGTTGAATGTTAGCAACCGAGTGCAAACTCCAATAGAATTTTGTCTTCATTGGGTCTCAGCAGGTGAGCAGGAGCCAATCAAGATGAGCCTGGATGTCAACCGATCACAAGGCACCACACAACAACAAAAACAATCATACTCGCATTCACAATTTGGAGTCTTGAATGAAGCTAACGAAGAAACATGTAAATGATTTTCCCTCCAATTCAACCCACAAGTGACCTTTATGGCAATCCCCCCCCCCCCCCCCCCACACACACACACACTCTATAATTAGCTAGTCACTGCTCAAGTTTAGAAACCTTACCCGTGAATTTCAACTATGCGTGCCTCATCGTTTACTTTTCCACCCTCCGTGTGCTCACACCTTTTGCATGTCTCGTCCAAATCCCCTCGCAACACCCATTATCCCCCCCCCCCCCCCACCCTCCCGGTGAGAGCCCGATCATACCGGAGCCCTCACACCGGGATAATTACCGTCACAAGCCGTATCTGTCTTTGCATCAGCAGCACACATGCACGCTAAACGCTCCCTTTGGGAAGAAAGGCGATCTACGTGACATCTGATCTTGGTCGTATTTATATCATGTCGGGCTGGACGCTAGTTGCATGTTTGAGAAGCGAAATACAAGCAAATCTGAAAAACACTCGCCCCAAAAAACATCTCACACGCACCAAAATCTCTCAATAAACAAACAAAAACAAAAAAAGCGGTGTGAAAATGACATCTTCCTCTCTCAGGTACCTCAAAAAACTCACAATCACCAAAATAAAAAAACACACATGCAACAAAAAGCGCTCCCACTCAAAAACACCTCTCACACATACACACAAAAACTCTCTAACACACATAAAAACCTCTCATCTTAGAAAAAAACCCTCATATGACAGATAACCTCTTGCGCACACCGAAATAGTTCTCACACACACACCTAATAACTCTTAACAAAAAATAAACCTCACATAAATAAACTCGCATTGACAGTAAAAACTCTCCCACAAAGACACACTAACCCAAAATACTCTCTCACAAACCCTTATACATTCCTCCACACAGTCCTCTCACACTCAGAAAAACACACACAGTCCTAAAAATATTCTCAAAATCAACAAAAACACCTCTCACTAAACTCACATACACTCCTCAAAGACTCTCACACAGCAAAAAAGATTGCTTTTTGTTTTGTATGTGAGGGGTTCTGTTTTTGGCGAATATGAAAAGTTTTACAAATATGTGTAAGAGGTTGTTTGAATGTATGAGAGTTTTTTCTGTATATTTGAGAGTATTTTGGTATGTGTGAGAGTTTGTGTGTAGGCGTGTGTATGTGCGCGTGACATAAATATTATTTTTAGCTTATAGGGCACCTCGTAAAAACCTGCTGGTGTTGTTGCATCCTCCCTGACTCCTGTGTAACAAAGTCAACAAGTCCGAAAACTTTGAACTCACAAGGGGCGCTGCGGGGAATTTGAAGTCTCCTCGCACCTGCGCCAAGGCAGAAACGTCAGCGCTAAGTTGGCCCGCGAAGGTCAAGAAAAACCCGTCCGCTGTGTTTGGAGCACGACAGCCGTGTAAAACATGCATGAGGCGCCAGATGGGACCAATCACAAACTGAAGCAAAAAAGAAAAAGTGTTTGCATGAACTTTCTGCCGGCTTTTCCGGTGACATTAATATGCGAATGCAAAACCATCTGCAACTTTCAATCTATATGCAAATTAATCGTATGCAGCAGTGTGACAACGAAGGTCGAAAGTGTTCGATCAAAGCGATCAAGGTAATGCTCAAAATCAGGAAATAGAGCTTTGGACTTGCACCCAAAATCCACATTTACGTTTACTGTTTAATCAGCAAATCCCGAATCAACTCGAATGGGTTTTGTAATTTTGCCAACGAATACTTAAGTCGGCCCCTCCCCCTCATCATAAACAGAGTGCACTTAAATAGTGCTTTAGCTACACTATACGTTCAAAGTGCTTTCCCAAAATTCATATTCGCTTATCAGCGTGAACACCAATGTGCTAACGCTGCTGCGTCAACCTAAGGAAAAGTTTTTCATCTTAAAATAACTTTCTTTAACCTCCAGGACGTACACCGGCAAATGGCAGAACCCAGGGTGTTTTTGTTTTAAATCTATCTGTTCTCTGTTGTACAAGCTAGCTAGCACTAAGCTAACCTGGGAGGGTTTGTCCCTCCAGTCCAACAATCACGTTTTCAAAATCACTTTGTGCTAGGATTCTGTTTGAAAATGTACCTCTAGTGTAGCGTCCACCAGCCGCATTTACACAGCCACTAAAACGTACACGGAAAAGTTGACCTTTTTTGTTTAAAATAGCTTACTTTAGCCACCAGGATTACGCGCCTTACACTGGTTAGCGGCAGAACAGAGGATATTTAAATCCAGCCTTGTTCTGTCGTACCAGCTAGCTAGCGCTAAGCTAACCAAAGAGGATTTGTCTGTTTTCAAACTGCCTTCATGCTAAGAGTCAAAAGCTTTTTCAAAATGTACCTAATGTGTTCACCAGCTGTATTGACACAACGTTAGCTTAAAATAGCTTACTTTAACCATATCCGGGTAAACGCTAAAATCCAGAATGTTTTTTTTTTTTTTTGGTCCAATTTTAAATCCATCATCGCCAGATTTGGGAGGGGAAAAAAAAAGAAAAAGAAATCAGGCGATGGCAAGCGATCATTTTTTGTGGTCTACATTGTCAATTGACCAGCTTGGACATCTCTTAAGGCAACAGTATGGAATAATTTGGTTCTGAAATAAGTCATTCATTGAGTTGATCATCAAATAATATCCATATATTGTAATGAAAGTACAAGATTACATTATATGATTTTGTCAACCAAAAAAAAAGTCAAAAGCATTGATCCTTCAATGATTTTTTTTTTTATATAAACTTCGTGCAATACAGTGTTTGAGTTTATCACACATTTAGATAAACCATAGTCAGTTGTCTCTCTACGTCTACTACATATGATTCATATTGCCCACATAAATGCTTGCTGTGTGCACCTTTTGTCCCAGAATGTCGCCAAAGAAATTCAGAAAATCTGGAAGCGTCTCCTTTGTTGTTGTTGTTGTTTTTTTTTTAGTTTGTAGGCTGCATCACGTGGCACCAGTCAAATTCTGGAGAAGAGAGAGAGAGAAAAAAAAAAGAAGAGTGTGTGGGGCCGCTTACATTCTCATCACCTTCGTACAAGAGAAGACGAGCGAGGAAGCACAGTGAAAAGAATCTTTGGGGAGGTTCCCATCAATGCTGACGGAACGGGGCAGGTCAAAAGGTCACGGGCGGGGCGGCTCATGAGGTAAACCACCAAGTCAAAGTCCGAGTAACAAAAGCTCATTTTTGTTGAGAATTTACAAATATACGTATGCATAAATTACAATGTACATTTTTTTTTTTAAATCACCCTCCAAAACTCTCATTTACATGATGATTTTTTTTTTTTGCCATTGAAAATGAAATGTGTCACTTTGGGACTCATAAAAAAAAACTTTTTTTTTTTTTTTTTTTTTTTAACTCAGGCAGTCATCTTGCGCCTGGTCCTGTACATATTTTCTCTTTTCTCCCGTGTGGACGTGAAGTTGTCGTTAATGCCCAAAGAACAAACATCTTCAACACGACTAGCGCTACAAGTACTCTGAACACGGATTCCGATGGAGATTAGACGAACAGAGGCCAAAACCCAGTCGTTATTGTTGCATCTCTTCTTCTTCTTTTTTTTTTATCACTATTATTGGAAGACAATTTACAGTATTCACATCTTGAAAACAAACAAACACAAAATCAAGGTGGTACTAGTGGCCCGGGTGAGTCAAAAGAAATCATTCTCTCCGCGTAAGGTTTTGTGCACGTCATGCTGGACACGGGAACACGCTGCTCCCCCTCCCCCCCGACGTGGAAAGAAAAGTCAAATAAATGAAAAATATCACAGTAAAAGATCAGCAACATGGAAACGTTAACTCCGGATAACGTAGCGAGCGTGGAAGCACTCGGGATGGACATCACAAAACATTTCCTTCATCCACTACTTGTCTTTGTTTTGCTTTTTCTTTGTTTTTGTTTTTGCTGGCAATTTTTGTAAATATTTTTAATATTTGTTCCAGGAAGTTGTTGTAGTTCACTCCCAACAATTTATTCTCTTCATTTTTGTAGCGTTTCACTTTTCAGTAAATGAATGTGAACGTTCCATTATTTCATCCAATCAGATTTCAGCGTCTACTTGTTGCCATGTCAGTCAAATCTGCCCGTGGCCTTGAGAATCACTTGTGCTGGATGTACTACTAGTGGTTAAGCACTAAATGCTAAGTAGTAGAACTTTATTGCCACTAGTAGCAGACCATTGTCAACTAGTGCAGAGTTTGACTTTACTAGTAACATGTCCTACTAGTACGCCAAAGTTGTCCTGCTAGAAATGTCACTATGTTATGTTATGGAAAAGTCCAGCTATTTTTATGTAATCACAAGCTAGTTCAGTATAATTGCGTACTAGTAGCATGTGGAATGCTGTTTGACATTTATTCAATACAAAGTCAAAGTTACTAGTATTCTCTTTTTGCTGACTAGTAAGACTATTCAGTGGACTAGTGTGTCTTATTAGTAAAATAGTTTTTTCTCCACAACTAGTACCACTCATGACCTACTAGTAATCAATGAAACCTTAATGGTACGCTAGAAACATTAGTACTTGTGAGCTACTGTGCTGCACTAGTAACTTTAAAAACGGTTGCCAATCCACTTGGGTCAATTTGACCCAATTTTTGAGTTGGGTCGTTTTGTATGAAATCATTTTTAAAAAAATTGGGTAATGCACAGAACATCCCTCAAAAATAATTAAAATTGAGCAGGACTTTTGACACAAATTGGGTTATTTTTGACCCAACTGTTTTTAGACTGGACCCCACTAGTTAGCATGTAGCAAACACTAGTAGCAAATAAAATGCTCAAATAACGTTTCATGAAGCCATCTGAACATTTTTTTTTCTTGATAGCCTTCATATCCAGTTTAAGGTCCACGTACTAGTATATTTTTAGTCCTCACTAGTAGGACAACTTTTGCATATTAGTCAGATAACTACATGTTACTAGTGAGGTGAAACTGTGCAATAGTTGGGCTCTATTTTCATGTAAACCTGCATGGCATGCAGTGTAACTCTACGCAGAGGTGGGTTAGACCCAGTGTTGGTAATTTCACAGACGAGGACAGGCTGGTGGATGAGAGAGCTGATTTCAATCAAAGGGTCTCATCTCATTCCCTTTAAATGTGGAGCGTCTAAACATGGCCCCGCTGCACATTTGCTGTCTATGAAAATAGAGCCCTACATGCTAACTAGTAGAATTTTATTGTCTAGAGTAGCTCTGTTACAAAAATGGCCCACTAGTTGTGCTTTGTCTCATACTAGTAGCGTATGCAAAGCAGTTTGAGCATATATTTGATGTAATTGATATACAGATTCAATTCATACTAGTGAAAAAAACGTTGTTAGCTAACAAGCTAATCCTGAATCCACGCAAAGGAATTGTCCTGCCCATCCCTAGTACGAACGCAAAGAATAATCACAACAACAATCGACGCTAACGCAGGTGTGCTAAATTAGCGCTAATATTGCACAATTTTTTTCATAGTAGCCCGAGGTTAGTTTGCATGTTGATCGTTAACAAAATAAATCATTTCTAGCATGTGGAAATATCAAAATAGTTTTGTAGTGAGAGTTCATAGTTGTTGTTATTAGCGCTCAGTTACGAGTGTACTCTTCTTTTCGTTGCCGAGGGAGAGGTTAACATTTCAGCTGTGCTGGATGACGGCTACTTCCTGCCCCCTCGACCGGACTTTACACAGGCGTGGTCTTCCTATTGAGAGTGTTGGAGTTGCTCTCCCTGTCTCCCTTCAGCCTGTCCAGAGTGCCCATCCCTCGCTCCCTGTCCACGGTGGACGAGGTGAAGGGGGGCGGTCCGGAGCCCACCGAGTTGGACATTGGCACGTTGGAGTTGGAGGAGTTGGACGGGTTGTGGGACTTGAGCGAGGGTAGCGTGCCGCTCAGCAGGCCGCCCCCGCCGCCATCCTTGGGGAAGCAGTTGTGGAGCTGGTAGAGCGTGGCGCGGTCCACCGTGCCGTACATGGGCGGCAGACCCCCCAGTTTGGGGTCTCGGGACAGCGTGTAGAGCGAGATGTCGCCCCCGGCCAGGCCCGTGTGCGAGCGCGAGTGCGGGTTGGGCAGGGTGGACACGGAGATGGGGCCCTGCGAGAGCAGCGCCGACGGGGGCAGGCCGAAGTTCTTCCCCACGCCGCCGCCCACCGGCGAAGGGTCTCGGGAGCGGGAGGGGTCGGTGGAGCGCGAGGAGGAGCGGGAGCGGCGGCGGAAGCGGTAGCTGGGGAGGCGCAGCATGGCGTGCGTGGTGCTTTTGAAGATGTCGGTGCGCGAGCGGCAGCGCAGCTCCTTGTTCTTCTCGATGTAGATGTTGACCGCCAGCACGCCCACCATCTCGGCCATGATGAAGGACAGACCGCCGAAGTAGAAGGACCAACCGTACGAGTACTGCCACTTCTTGTCCTCGTCCTTCTTGGGGGAGATGTCGCCCAGCGCCGCCGAGATGTACACGATCACGCCGATGATGTTGCTCAGACCTGAAAAACACAACGAGACCGTCATGGCTTGTTCCTGCTACTGCACGGGTGGACCCCCACCTTTGTTGTGCCGTGGACTGCTTGGGACCAGTTTAGGGGGGGGGGGGGGTTGTACCACTGAGTGTCACACCCACCTAAGTGGGGTGAAATTCGTTTTCCGCATTTGACCCATCCCCTGAGGGAGTGGTGAGCAGCAGCAGGCTCGGCAGGCTAGTTAGTTAGCTAGCTAGCTAGCTAGTTACCAGCTATCAGTTATCAGCTATCTTACTTATCAGCAAGGGCTTGCAAAGGGGTGGGGGTGAGGGGGCCATCCAACCATCAGTTTTGATGAGTCTTGATGGATCCGTCCATCCATCCATCTTTGCATTCTATCTGTCATATAATCAATCGTACATCAATCAGTCCGTCCGTCCATCCGTTCCTTCCTTCCATCCATCCATGCATCCATCCATCATCTGTCCATCAATCCAGCCATCATACATCCATCCGGCTGTCCAACCATCAATCCATCCATCCATCCATCCTTCAAACAATCCATATCCATCCGTCCGTCTATGCAACATCCATCTATCCTTCAAATGATTGATCCATCAATCATTTATACATGCCTTCCATCATCCATCCATCAATCCAACCGTCTGTCTGTCCATCCAGCCATCCATCTGTCCGTCTATCCAACATCCATCTATCCTTCAATTGATCCATCCATCCATTTTCCATGCATCATCTGCCCATCAATCCATCCATCCGCCCATCCATACATCCTTCAATCATCCATCCATTCATCCATCTGTCCATCCATCAATCCAGCTATCCTTCCATCATCTGTTTATCAACCCACCCATCCAGCCATCATCCATCCATCCTTCAATCATCCATCCATTCATCATCTGTCTATCATCATCCATCCATTCATCATCTGTCTATCAATCCATCCATCCGCCCATCCATACATCCTTCAATCATCCATCCATTCATCATCCACCCATCCATTCATCCATCTGTCATCCATCAATCCAGCTATCCTTCCATCATCCGTTTATCAATCCATCCATCCACCCATCCATACATCCTTCAATCATCCATCCATTCATCATCCGCCAATCAACCCATCCATCCAGCCATCATCCATACATCCTTCAATCCATCCATCCATCCATCCTTCAATCATCCATCCATTCATCATCTGTCTATCATCATCCATCCATTCATCATCTGTCTATCAATCCATCCATCTATCCATCCAGCTATCATCCGCCCATCCATCCATCCTTCAATCATCCATCCATCCATTCATCATCCATCCATCAATCCATCCAGCTATCATCCGCCCATCGACCCATCCATCATCCACCCATCCATCCATCCTTCAATCATCCATCCATCCATTCATCATCCATCCATCAATCCATCACTTTTGTGCGTAATTGCACTTTCAAAACAAAAGCAGAGTTTGTCAGGGCAAAAACAAGTGGCCGCTCTGAGAGGATGCTTGAAGCGCGGATGTATTCTGTCACATAACAATGCCCCAACGTTACCTGCGGCCACAAAGAGAATCCCGGCTCCCAGAATGATGTTCCGTTTGCTCCTATAGAAACGGCTAGCAGCGATGCACACGCCTCCCAATAGCAGCAGGATGGCGCTGAGGATGGGGAAGATATTGGAAGCCCTCACTACACCTGCAGAAGCCAAAGAAAAAGTGCTTAGCAACACAAAGTTACTATATACGCTGTGTTTGGGGGGGGGGTTTACTGCCAAAACGGATTAATAGCATTTCCATTCATTTCAATGGGAAAAGACACTGTACTGTATGTTTCAGTATCCACCTTGACCTCTGATCCCCACCTTCCATTCCGTTTCTCACTATTATCACTCCCAGCAACAAAATAATTCCTTCTGAACAAACTCACATGAGAATCCCGCCGTCGTATGCAAATGTAACACATGCGTGCACGCACAAATCTAAGTAGGCCACAGGAGAGAAAATGCCAGCAAAATGCCAACAAGATGCCTGCGCAAGATTGTAAACAAGCTCGTATGCGCTCGTGCGGCGTATCACGGAGCGCAAAACGCATCCCTGCGGGCCTTTTAGCGTCAACTAGGCCGCACCAGCGCCCGTGACTTTTAGTCCACATTGTCACGTGTTGATTCCTCCACTGCGGCAAGAGAAAAAATAAATAAAAATAAAAAAAAGACTCCAAGGCAGCCGTTTGACTTACGGAGGACGTACTCGGCCCCGTCGTGGTCAAAGTCCGCATCCTCCGGGAAGTGGTTGATCTGAGAACACACTCCTCGCTTTACTCCTGAGATGAGGGAGGAAAAAAAAAATGTGATGAGCACACACAAGCCAGAGAACAAAAAGTCATAAAGCCAACTGCGTCAAACGGAGGACAGCGGGCGTCCTCCCGAGAGCCGAAAGGACCGAGCGACTCGGCGTCAGCGTCTCCTCGGCGTACAGATCACACGAGGGCGGGGATGTTAGCGACGCGCGCGTGCACGTGTCGTGTTAGTAAATACATACAAGCGCACACGCATGATGGTGACACGCTGGCTGATGGATTGTGAGATAAGATGGAGATGTGGAATGAAGACACACAGACGGAGGGACAGATGGACAGACGGACGAGTGGCGGGCCTCCCTTTGTCGCTCGGCCGTGTCGTTCTGTGAAGAAGCAGATGGAGGCGCACATCAGTGGCGGCAAAATTAACAGCACAGGTGTCAAACTTGAGGCCCGTGGGTCAGAAACGGCACGCCGAGACATTTGATGTGGTCTGCTGAATTTCATTTTTTGATGAAGTGAATTCTGACAATGTTGTCAGAATATTGAGGGAGAAACTTCTGGACACTTTATTTGATTAGTCCGGTTTTAATCTTGTATCAAGCTTGAGTCTACCGCGTTCTAAAAAACTTTTTCTCTGTTTCCTCTCGCAGGACTTGAGAACCAGCAGCTAATGTTACTTCTAAATAAATATGCAAATTTATCATTTAACAGCTGAAAACCATCAGTCTCTCAATGTTCCCCACAAAAAAAACGGACATTCCCGCTATCTGTCCCTTTAGAACTTTGTGTTTTATAACCCTATTAATTATTAATAAAAACGGCCAGCAGGTGGCAGCAGAGTATAAGAGATCAGCCAGTTGAAAAAACTCTTTTTGCCAAGTTTTCGACAGGTTTGTGAATAATGATGACATTTATATTCTAATAATATGCTGCAAAACGGAAACAGATTTAAATATACTTTTTTCTCCTGATGAAAGAAGAGACTCTAATCTTTCTTTTGGAAGGTTCCATGTTTTTATAGCAATAGAACAGAATATTCTGTGGACCTTGCAAAATCAGGTCAAAATCCAGTAAAACAGCCGGGAGCGAAGGGGGTTGCTTCAGTGAAAATGACTAGGAGTGAATGAGCTAACTATAATGACAAATCCCAAACTGTTACAACCACGCGGTGGTTGAGTCAAAAATAGCGCCGGCGCTCCCGTCGCCCTTGAGCACTCTCGTTCATGTGCGCGTTCAATTGTGTGTAAGCAAAACAAAGTGTACAATTAAATTATTCAATTCACCATAACACTCGCCGATTCCTTAAGCGGCCCACTAAACTTGAACATCTTTCCGTTATTGCAAACAAATGAAAGGTTGCTATTAGCCGTGTGCCAATCGAATCGCATCACGGACGGCAAATATTAGCGATATAGCAAACCTGGTTGCCACCTTCGGTAAAGCTGCTGAGGAGCAGCAGCTCACCGTGAGCGCGTGAATCCTGCTCTGCACTCCAGCTGCACCCGACTTCATGTCTGCATGGCCAACTGAGCATCTTTCCCCGGCCGAATGGATGACACTTGACCTGGAAGCCACGGCAAGACGCTGGCAGCTTTCATGCCAGCCAACATGGCCGCCACAAGAGCAGAAAAAGGGGGAGAGGAAACGACCGAGCGCAAATGTGACGTTCGGAGGCCGGGACTGAGGAAGTTGGTGTGCAATGCGGTATTGCTGCCAGGACGAGATCTTATCTCTAATTGGCTGCTTGGAGGGAATTAGGACACGATTGCTTCAGTTCATTTCGCCAAAGAAAAGCCCTAATCTGGCTTGTGTTTTCCACCGTGGGCTGAGGAGATAACGCGAACGACGTCAAGCGTGACATCATAGCAGCAAACGCTGTGGGACGTCACCAATGACAAGGACAGGAAGAGGCTGTGCTGCATGGCCACGATTGCCATAAACAACAAACTGAAATAAATAAATAATAAAATAAATAATAAAATGCTTTATGTTCTTTTTCTTCCACTTGAAAATGGCCGTTTGTGAAAAAGGACGTCTTTAAAGTTCGTTTTTTTGGGGCAATAATATGTTCTATGCAGCCCTACTAGTCTAAATATGATATTCTGGTTAATATTGCATTGCCGATATGAGTTAAGAAGCAAAATCCAGCCGTTTTTAATCCATCTCAGGGGGCGGCCATTTTGCCACTTGCTGTTGAATGAAGATGACATGACAGTTGCTCAGGTCTCAGGTAACAACCAATCATGGTGCAGCTTCAGAAAATAGGTCAGCTGTGATTGGTTGTTGCCTGAGCCCTGAGCAACATTGATGTCATCTTCAGTCGACAGCAAGTGGCAAAATGGCCGCCCCCTGAGATGGTTTGGTTCATAACTCATATTCCACAAATGTAATATTAATCAGAATGTCATGTTTAGACTAGTGATGTCACATATAACTTATTATTGTCAAGAAATGTTTATGGTTGACTACCACTTTAAAGGGGCGGAGTTTGAGCTTTGTTTTTCCCTTTCGTCTTCATACGAGTTTTGTTCATCTAAGAATTTGTTTTTTCCGTAGAGAGACACGGAACTGGTCCCGTGTTCGCTCAATAATAATAAATAAACGGTACCAAAATAAACCAGAGTTTGATTGAAACGGACCAAAGCGATAGCACAAAAGCTACACCAACCGTGTTTGGCTCGTTTATTTCCTGGCATCGCTGCCTACGCCATCGAACGTTGCCGCCAGTGTGGCGTTGCGTGAATCCGCCGCTCACGACGTCTCTTTCCCGCATCTTTCCTGAGTCTGGACCGGAGGCGGAACGCAAGCTTTTGTTTGGCCACTTGAGTGAAACGACGGCAGCCGGCGCCGGCACAATGATTAATGGATTATTTTGGAAACGGGGGTTGGGCTACGGTATCATGTAATTATCCCTCTATTGTTTGAAATTGTTTCTCGTCACAACGGCACGGTCGAGGAGGTTGATGCGTGCTCGCCTGATGATGATAATAATTAGAAGTATCACAACACGGTGCTGCCTTGCAAACAAACTATTGGAAAGGAAAACCCGCCCTTCACGCGAACCAATCAAGGGAATTGCGTCGCATGTTGAACGTACCTTCCAGGCAGCAAATCCTCCACAGTCCCGAGTGGGTGAGCGCCCCCGGGTCCTTCTTGTCCTTGTTGTGAGGGTCATCCTGGGTGACGTTGGCTGTGCTGTTGCAGATGAGGGCGCGGGAGTACAGCCAGTAGTCCGTCCCGATGGCTACCGTCATCAGGCCGAAGGCGGCGAAGGCCCCCACGGTGGTGAGGAGGATCTGGATCCCCTTCTCGCACACCATGCCTGGGGAAACACAAGCCAAGCTACGTTTACCGCAGACTAGGGTCCAGGTCACGGTGGACAAAAACGGGACGGCGCGGGATGGACAAACGAGAGACGCCCGTGATGTCTGGTGAGCTCTTTCCATTGTTGAAACATTTGCCGCTGCGCTCACGATGAGAAAAGTAGCCGAGAGTGAAGAGGGAGAAAGAGAACGAGAGAGAGAGAGAGAGAGAGAGAGAGAGAAAGGGAGGAAGAGGGAGAGAGAGTAAAGAGGGATATAAAGAGAGAGAGAGAGAATGAAGAGGGAGAAAGAGCAAGAAAGAGAGACAGGAAAGAGTGAAGAGGGAGACAGAGAGAGAGAGAAAGGGAGGAAGAGAGAGAGAGAGGAAAGAGGGATATAAAGAGAAAAGAGGGGAGATAAAGAGAACAAAGCAAAAGAAAGAGAGGAAAAGAGAAAGAGAGAGAGGGAGAGAAAGCGAGAGAGAGAGAGTAGAGAATGAAGAGGGAGAAAGAGCAAGAGAAAGAGAGACAGGAAAGAGTGAAGAGGGAGACAGAGAGAGAGAGAGAAAGAGAGGGAGAGAGAGAGGAAAGAGGAATATAAAGAGAAAAGAGGGGAGAGAAAGAGAACAAAGCAAAAGAAAGAGAGGAAAAGAGAAAGAGAGAGAGGGAGAGAAAGCGAGAGAAAAAAGAGAGAGAAGACAGATAAATAGAGAAAATGAGGAGAGAAAAAGAGAGATTTGATTTTGATTTTTGAAAAAATACATTTATTTGCCGCTCTTATTTACATTCTTTTCCTAAACAGAGAGAGTGAAGAGGGAGAAAGTGCAAGATAGAGAGAGAGAAAGAGAGGAAAGTGTGAAGTGGGAAGGAGACAGACAGAGAGATAGAGAGAGAGAGAGAGAGAGAGAGTAGAGAGTGAAGAGGGAGAAAGAGTGAGAGAAAGAGAGAGGAAAGTGTGAAGAGGGAGAGAGAGTAGAGAGTGAAGAGGGAGAAAGAGGAAGAGAAAGAGAGAGAGAGTAAAGATTGAAGAGGGAGACAGACACAGAGAGAGCGAGAAAGAGAGAGAGGGAGTGGAGAGTGAAGCGGGAGAAAGAGAGAGAGAGAGAGAGTGAAATGGAGATAGCGTGTGGAAGAAAGGGAGTACAGAGGCAGAGAAATAGGAACAAAGAAAGAAAGAGAGTGATAGAAAGTAAAGATAGGTGTGAGAGGGAGACTAATAGTGAGTGTAAAAAGAGGGATAACAAGAGAAAGAAAAAGATGAAGTGAGAGAGAAAGAGAGTAGACAGAAATAGAGAGAGCGCAAGAGAGAGATAGTGAGAGATAGTGAGAGAGAGAAAGACAGAGAAGAGAGAGAGAGCGAGAGTGAGAAAAAGGGACAGAGGGAGGGAGAGAACAAGAAAAAAGATGGAGAGAAGAAAAGAGGATGAAACAGAGAGAACGAGACACTACATGCCTTCTTTCTCTCGCAGAAGCGCAGCGTGTATGTAAATAACGTACTTTTTTTTGCACAAAGATGTCACTTAGTAGTTGACCCAACGCTAACATTTACGGTGCGGCAGTATAGAGTGCGGGTTGGGGCGAGGGTTGACGGGTTTGACGCCAGCTCTGGAGCCGGGCTCGAACCTCCATATTTCCATGTTTCATCCTCATGAAAGCCTCGACGGAAGGTGACCCCGTCAGAATGCGACGGGTCGGGAGACATCATATTGTACGGTGAGAAAACTTATCAAGACTTGAAGACAAAGAAGAAAAATGGCCAAAATCCTACAGCACGCTGCATTTCTGGTCATGGTGACTGCCGTGGTCGCCGGGAATTTGGTGTTAAGTGGCCTTTGAGTGAATGAGAAGGAACGGTCAAATCATCTCACCAGTGAGCCGCACTTCATTCAAAAACACTGCAGCCCTGCAGGTGGGATGATAAGCGGCAAGGGGAGGAAAAGGGGGAGGAAGGGAGGGCGGACGGTGCGAGGCGAGGAAGAAGGAGGAGGCGCAGAATGATGATGTGTCCTTGGAAGGAGAGTTGGACGACTCTGCTGACTTGGCTTAACAAGTCAGAAGTGATGCGAAACGCTCCAGATCACACCCTGCACGTCTACTCCATATTCATAACCCTGACACCGCCGCTCCCTTTAGAATTTGGAAGGCAAGACGGGAGAGGAATGCATAAACACACGCACACACGCAGCAGATCCCTCGCAAAAATCCCTTTCGGGCAACGAGGACGCGCCTTTACAAACTTAAATCGCATCCATCTGCGGTACAACAATCCTGAACTTCTTTTATTTAAAGACCCTGTAAACGGAACTCGGAATTTTGTTTCTAAATACTAATATCGTTCTCTCCACTTGAAGGCCGTGGTTGTGCACACACTCACAGTGAACAACGAGGCGCTCTAAAGCGGCCATGGCAGCCCGAAGCCCCTGACCATATGCTAGCTGCCAAGTCAGACTTTTAGTTTCCCCCCATCCTCACTGATGTGTCGTTCTGTTTTTATTAGACTTACCTGACAGCCAGTTGACATACGCACACTCATGACAAACAACGTTGCACTCTAATGCCCAAAGCCCCGGGTTATATTCTTGCAGACATTTACTTCTTCCCCATCCTCGCTTTTTGTGTCTTTCTTTGTGTGACATGCGCATATTCATGGCAAACAACGTGGCACTCTAAGGTGGCCATTTCAGCCAGAAGCCTCGGTTCACATGCTGTCACTGGACATAAAAAATAATAATGAATTCCCCTCAAGCGTGACAAGTGTGGACACATGGTGGACACATGGTGGACAATGAGGCGCTCTAAAGTGGCTATCCAAAGTGAAGATGCTTTTTCTGAGTGTAGGCATACAGTAGAAAATTAGATAACTGCATGTTGCCACTCTCAAGCCAGACAAATTTCTCTCTTTTGTCTTTCTCTGTGTGACGTGTGCACACTTATGGCAAACAATGAGGCACTCTATAGCAGCCACGCTAGCGCAAAGCTCCAATCCACATGCTGACTGCCAAGTCAAACATTTACTTTTTCCAATTCGTATTCTTCCATCTTTCTCTATGTTTTGAACGCACACTTATGGCAAACAATGAGGCACTCTATAGCAGCCACGCTAGCGCAAAGACCCGGTCCGCATGCTGGCTGTCAAGTCAGACATTTATTTTTTTTCCCCAATCCTCACTCTTCCCTCTTTCTCTGTGCGACATGCACTGCACTCATGGCCAACAACGAGGCACTCTGAATTCACTGTCCCTGATGTTTTGGCCAGAGGCCGTTTTCTTCCCTAAACGTCCACGCTACTGCGACTCAACCCAGGAGAGCGTAGAACTGGACTTACCTGACGCCGAGTTTCTATCCTTCGACTCCATTTTGAAATCTTTCCTTTCCTCGTCAGTGAAGAACGTGCTGCCCCTTCAATCCGGACAGCATCCATCGACTGTTCTCAGCCGCTCCCCGCTCGCTTTCTCTCTCTCCTCCGTGCACTCCCTCTCTCTCTCTCTCTCTCTCTCTCTCTCTCTCTCTCTCTCTCTTTCACGTTCACTCGCTCTTTGCCGCCGTCTTTCTCTTGCCGGAGTCGCCGGTGCCAGCGGAGGCTGAGTCTTGGACGTCGGTCCCGCTCTCCTTTCGCTCGCTCCTCCGCTAGCAGGAAGCCGCCACCAAAGGGCCCATCATCGCTGCTCAGCTGCTGCACACACAAAATAAAGAATGGGCCGTTTGAATATGCAGATGAAATCAGACGGGGCCTCATTTCCAATGAAAACACACGCACGCCATTTCCTCATCCCTCTCAATTGGTCGTCAAGTCAAATTCATCTATGAACTGTTCGCATTTGCTGCCAATTTGACATTTCTGCTTGAATAATTAATCCCAAATAAATGAATTGACCTTCCGTCATGAATCATTTTGATTTTGTAGCTCACTGGCTTACTCACAAAGGGCTTGATTTACTAAGACTCCAAATAGCCGGCGCGAAATAGCGTGTGAACTCATGCTAACAGATTGCGCTGTTGGCAACAGGCCTAAAAAGGAAGTCGGCGGTGCATACGAGACAAAACAGTTGAAACGCAAACCACATCATCATAACAATCCCATTTTTGTTTTCTGCTTTACAATGAGTATGTGTATATCCAATCTGGCAACCAATGGCTACCAACGAGTGTTTTGGTCACTGTGCAACATTTGGGAGAACACCGCAAGTGCAAAATGAAGTTCGGAGTGATGGAATCGGAAGTGTAAGTGGAAGAGGTAAACAAAGCAATAATTTCGGGGAAACAAATAACTACATAAAAAAAAAAAAAAAACGTATTTAGTTTGATTTAGTTCCTCTCGAGTGCATGATGTCTGGATGCAGGCTACATATGTGCCCATCCCATTTCAAAATTTAGTCATTTTCTCCAAAAACTGCTCTGAGATGCAGTCAAACAACTCGGATGTATGGCAATACAAAGTTGAAAGTAAAAAAAAAATTGAATAAAATGCCAATTTATTATTAATAGCTGTATTAATTATCAGGAGAGTCACACCCACTTTACAACACCCTCACTTTTCCCACTCTGCCCAGTAAATAAATAAATAAATGAATTTACAAAAAAAATACCCTCGTGAGGATAAGCGGTTCAATTAACTGATAAAAATTATAAAAAATAAAAATAATAAAAATGAATAAATAATAAATAATAAATAATAAATAATAAATAATAAATAATAAATAATAAATAATAAATAATAAATAAACGGTGTTGTGCTCAATATCAAATCTTGTTTTTAGTAAAAATGGATGGAATCCCAGCCTTTCGAAACACTCAGCGGTCACAACATTAGGTACACCTGCACCCGAGCTCCGACACATCGGAGCTGTATAGAAAAAAGTACAGTAACTGCAGCAACTATGCAGCGTTTTTGCACCCATCACGCATCTCAATACGGTCACCAAAATATTAGAAACATCCCACTGCAATGCATAACTTAATTGCTATTAAATGTTTAACACTCTGATATAGCGTCAAGGCAACTTGACTGCAGAATGCAAAGATACGAAGCCATAAAATAAGAAGCGTGCATTGTGTGAAAGTGATTGTTCTCCAAGCATGGCGTCTCTTTTGGACTGACACGGTGCCAACAGTGGAGGCTAAAAGGCGGAATGACTCTAGCGCGACTTGTGCTGCATCTCATCGTCTGAATAGAGGAGAAAGGGGGAGGGGGGGGGGGGGGGGCGACCCGACTATGTTACCATGGCAACATTGAATTCCAAAGTCTAGATCAGCATAGAGTGAGGGAACTGTGGTGTGTGTGTGTGTGTGTGTGTGTGTGTGAGTGTGTCTGTGTGTGTGTGTGTGTGTGACAAGCAAGCGAGAGAGAGCAAAGATGGTGAAAAAGCAAAAAAAAAAAAAAATGGGGATAGAGGGCTGACATTTGAAGTCATGATAGTGAGTGTGAGTTAAAGCTCTATCCATGTGTGTGTGTGTGTGTGTGTGTGTGAGTGTGCGTAACGACTGCGACACAGATGCTCCCAAGCAGCGCATGTGCACTGGCTAAAACACGCGATTGGCACAGACGAGAAGCATCCTGCAGTGTTTTTTTTTTTTTTTTTTTTTTCCTCTAGAAAACCCCAAAGAAAATGCAAGCATTGGACACACACGCACACAAAATCAGCAGACATGAATTCCTGTTAATATTTCATGACGCAATATGGCATCGTGAGCAAAATAGGTTACATCCTGATCCCGTTTGCATTGTGAGCACCCCCCCCCCCCACACCCAACCCCCCCCCCCTCCCTCCCCCCAGCCTCCAAGATGCGACGCAAGACGTCGTGTTTCCTCCTGGCCGCGTTGGAAACTGTTGAATCTCGGCGGCGCACGTTCTTCCCCTCAGCCAGACGTCCTCCTCTCCTCATCTCCTCATCCTCGTATCGCTCGCTCCTGCCTTCTTATTATGTAAACTGTCAAGCAACACTGCTGCAGTGTGGCTTACTTATACGCCGCGTGGAAGCAAACGACTTGTGCGTCGACGGAATGGTACGACATTCCAGCCCTTATCGGCATGAAGACGCTCCCTGGGGAAAATCCGCATCTCGAAGGCTTACAGTATCTCCAAAGGTGCATACATGTGCGTGACCTTTCCAATGACCTTCTTTATTCCCTTCAGCAAAAGTCCCCCGTGTGGGAGATCATAATTGCCATTTAATTATCAGCATTTCCCATTTCCTTCCAATAATTAACATCGAGTGGAGCGTATGTGAGAGCAGAAGAGCGTGAAAGGACGAGAGGGCGAGATTAAAAAATATATCATAGGAAGACATTCCGGTGCTTAAAGTGGAAGTCAACCTTAAACATTTCTTATGGTATAACATATTATTGAAGCCGTTTTTTATCCATCTCAGGGGGCGGCCATTTTGCCACTTGCTGTCGACTGAAGATGACATCACAGTCGCTCAGGCAACCACCAAGCACAGCTCACCTGTTTTTTGACGCTGAGCTGGGATTGGTTGACCAATGAGACCTGAGCAACTGTGATGTCATCTTCAATCGACAGCAAGTGGCAAAATGGCCGCCCCCTGAGATGGATTAAAAACGGCTGGATTTTGCTGCTTAACTCATATTCCACAAATGTAACATTAATCAGAATGTCATGTCACATATAACTTATTATTGTCAAGAATTTTTTTGGGGGGGGTTGACTTCCTCTTTAAATTGGTCATTTGGATTTAGTCCAGAGAAGGATTTGAGCAATTCTTGTATCCACACAAGCTACAAGGTTGAACTGCTTCAGGACACGGAATGATACGTTTAATTCCTCAATCTATTGTCATGAATTCAGTGCTTCGATATTTTACACCGCCCCAAACTCTCTGCCGTGACTACAATTAGTATCATTTGTCTATAAAATTGTAAGTACTCCCTGTGCAGAGGAGTTAATATACCTTGCGCACTCTCTGACAATGAGAGCGCCACTGCCACCTACTGTAATGTATGTGCAATTACACAAAAAATATATGTTTTCCAAAGTGACGCCCTGGGACCCTGCTGCCCACCCGCCAAAGCAACCCCCCCCCCCCCATCCCCGTCTCTAGGCGTGTTTACAACTTCCAGGAGGATATCAAGAAATCTCGAGGCCAGAAAGCATCCAATTAGCTTCGGTTCGGAAAAAGGCCAAGCACGTCGCTTGAAAGGCCAACAGGGACCATAATCAAGAACTGCACAGCTCAGGAGAACCTTCAGCCTGTCCCACTCATCGCCAGAACGGTGTGCTTATACGATGGAAGTGCAATGAAAGCAATGCCACAGTGCAACAATCTCTCTCCCATAAACCATTTGAATATTATAGCATCTGCACCATTAGCTATTCATTGCATACATCAACAAAGTGTTGGAATGTTGAATTAATGATGACGTCTGTAATATGTTAGTCCTGTGTGAGCATAATAATACCAGCACAGATACACAACACAAAGACCGCGCATCTTACAACCAAGCTGGAGTCGGTCACAGGCCACAACATTAGGTACACTTGCACAACATGAGACTCAAAATGTATACAACAAAATAAAAAATAAATATGTTTTTTTTGTTAAACTTGAGGCTATTTAATGTGGTTGTGCTCCATGTAAAGTTCATTTTCAAGATATGTGTTTGTGTGGTGGACTTAGGACCCAAGCGCATGATGTACTCAACCAAAAAAAAAGGAATTTATGTCCAAAATATCGGAATTAACTCATTCACTGCCATTGACGGCTATAGACGTCAAAAATTCATTTGAACTATTTATATTAGTTTAACATTTTTTCCCACTTTTGTTAACAAAAGTATGAAAACATTGAATTTTTTTTGTACTAGAACAGATATAAAATTTGTGATTAATCGTGAGTTAACTGGTGAAGTCATGCGATTAATTATGTTTAAAAATTGTAAGCGCCCGACACCCCTAATTTTTAATAATCTTTTCTTTAAATAAAATAAATGTGTTTTTTTTTTTGTTTTTTACAAAATTTGTAATCGTAATTAATCGCATGACTTCACTAATTAACTCACGATTAATCACAAATTTTATATCTGTTCTAAATGTATCAAAAAACTATATTCTAAAAATTCTAGATTTTCATACTCTTGTTAACAAAAATGGAAAAAAAAAGTTAAACTCATAAAAATAATTCAAATGAATTTTTGACATCTATTGCTGTGAATGGCAGTGAATGAGTTTTTTAAAAAAAAATCCACATTGGTCGGACCCTAGTTTCTAGTATGAAAGTTTACCTTAAAGGTGAAATAATGACTGTGACAAGCTGACGAGCCACTTCTTTGACACTAATTGCCTCCAATTAACTTTTTCCCACTTTCTTGGTGAGCATAGAGGGGAGTGATGAGGAGTGACGCACACAGGTGGGAGGGAGCAAGATGAAAGAGACACTATGCAAACATGGATGCCTTTTGGCTGTATTGATTCATTTGCATTGTCCTCATAATAATAACTTATTTTTTTTCAATGGTGCCGGCGGGTACTAGTTAGCCCCGAGGATTCGTTCAGTCTTTGCTCAATTCCCCAATTTGATTAAAACAGCTTTATACTTTTGGTTGCATTTTCAAAAACATGATACATCCTAACTAATGTTATGTAAATATATATATAAATAAATAAATAAATAAATAATAATTAAAAAAAAAAATATATATATATAAAAAAATAAAAAAATAAATAAATAAATAAAATAAAATAAAAAAATATATATATATATAGTGTAACAGTTAAAGGTGACCCTGAATGTCCCGAAAGACACCTATAAATAAAATCGTATTCGTATCCCCTCTATTACTTCCTATATCGTTTTGTAAAATTGCGCAATGACAAAAAGTACAGTAGTGCACATTTCACACACATTTCATTGCATTTCTAGTCGTCCTCACAAAAGCGTAAACTCTCATATCGGATTTTATTTTTATTTTTATGACGCAGCCGTCTCTAATATCATATCTGGTGATTTCACGCGGACCCCCGTGCCCAAAATGAGGCATAAGCGCACAAGGTGCACTTGGGTGAGCTGCTTTTTAAAAATAGTGTTATGTGATTTTTTCATAGCGGAAGATAATGTTCCTAAAGAGGCGCGAGCGGGCCTGCAGAAGCGCACTCGAGGGACGAGGAGGATTACAGGTTCAAGTCCCGCAATGGATGCAAGTATGGAAATTGGGGAAGGCAAGGGGAGGCTAAACGTGCGCGTGTGTTGTTGGATAAAACATTTCTCCTCCAAAATGGTGACGCAACGCTCCACAGACGCGCAAATATCTACAGGCAAGCGCACACGCACGCCAACACACGCGCAGGTAGATCAACACCAGCGTGAGCCGACGCACGCGCACACGCAGCGCCTGAAAGCAGCAGCACTGTCAAATGTGATGACAATAGAATGTTAAAATAGGTCATCTTTAAAAGGCACTTCAGTGTCCACCTCCGCCTGCATGTGACCTCGTCCCTGCTCGTCGGAGCGCAAGCGCCCGAGGAGGCGGTGACACTAACACCTTGGTCTAAGAGGCTCCCGAAATAGTGCTTTTGGATGACCGGACACTCATGAGCATACGCATAAATATACATGTGGAAGCACACTCATGCTAAAAAGTGCTCTCCAAGATGAGATCCCTGCTACACTGCAAAAAGGACTGTAGGAAATGGAAGAGGAAAAATATTGTAAAATAAGAAAATGATGACTTCAAATAAGCAAAATTAGAAAACAAGAAAAATTTTGCTTAACCTGTAAGATTTTTGAAAAATAAGAAGGTAATACTAGCCCCATATCAACCACTGCGGTCATGAAAATAGTATTTTCAGACTAAAAACAAGTAATGTCGACTTTTTTCAAGCTGTCATAAATAGAACTATTTTCTTAAAATACATGAGTTTTATTTTTATTTTTATGCCTTTAAGTGTCAAGCAGGGAGGCCAGGAATTGAACCCACAACCTTAAAGTCTGAGGGTAGGCTCTCTACCACTAGAACACTGAGCTGGTAGCGAAAGAAGGAAAAATGAGCTTAGTAAATATAACGAAATGAACCATAATGCACTCGTCTGTTTTCGTATTTTTTTCCCCCCCATTTATCTTATTACTAGATTATGCAAAATCTTAAAACTAAGAAAACTCATGAAACCGCAGTTCAGGGTCTTTGATGTTGGTTAGTTGTCATCTTAAAATGTGGGAAATGCTTGTTTTAATCCTCACAGTACTTAAAACTGTCTGTTAACACTCAATGCCAAGACTGCTTGATCAAATAAGATAATTAGGTAATAAGCATCTTAAAATAGGCACAATGATCTGGCCTGACAATTTCATTTTAAGTAAAAAAAATAACTTGTCAAATCAAAAAAAGCAAATTTAGGTTAAATTTAAGAATTTACATCTTACTTAATATTTTAGTTTTTGCAGTGTAGACGTTCATAGACACGCATGTGCATTTTCAGGGAAGGAGAAAAGAAAGAGGATTGTCTTTGCAGCATGAAAAGTAGCAGGAAAGCAACTTGAGAAAGGTTGTTGTACCCTTTATTTCAGCGGGACAGTAATTCTGTAGCAATTAATAAAGTTGTTTGAAATGAAAAGGTATGTTAATGTGCAGTAAAAAAAAAAAAAGATTTTGTAAGCATAGATTTTGATTTTAATGTGACCACAAGGGGGCAGTAGCATTTCTTATTAGACGTTGACGTGCAAACTGAGCTAAAAAAAAAAATGTACTGCAATTTTCAGACTCCTTTGATAATTTGAAAATACTTTTGGTTTATTAACGCTGTTGACCGGAAGGTGGCAGCATTGCACCAAAAGCTTTGCCAGTCGGCAGAAGGAGAAGAAGAAGAAGAAGAAATGGCGAGTACTCAATTTTATTTCATCTAGTTGCACACAATAAATTCATCTGCCTCTAGAAACATGCTAAATATATCTAGAACCACTTGACGAAATAAAATTGAGTACCATTTTTCCCCCGAGTAAAGCTGGGAGAAGAAAAAGAAGGTAGATAGAAGAAGAAGAAGAAGGAAAATAAGGTAGATAGAAGAAGAAGAAGAAAAAGAAGGTAGATAGAAGAAGAAGAACACTGGGAAAAAAAACGGTGTTGAATGTACTCAATTTTATTTCATCCAGTTGCACACAATAAAATCCTCTGGCTCCAGAAACATGTTAAATGTATCTAAAACAACTTGACGAAATACAATTGAGTACAACTAATCATGACATTTCCTGATCAATATGTTTTCCCTTCGGATAGACTCAAAGCCGGCTCACCCATTGGGCAATATCTGGGCAAATGTTAAGGCTGCTGTGGCCTTGTTAGGACAGCTAGCTTGCTATTATTAGCTCAGGCTGTTAGCTTCTGTAGTTAAGTCCAGGACATGAGTAAGTCTTTTCGTCCCATCTCTATTCAGGCCTAAAATGCTTCATTAAACAAATAAAGTGGCAAAAATGGATGTCGTTTAGCGATATATGGCAATAATAATAAATCTTGCCCTGTAGCTGCTACTGGCAAACTTGACACTTAATTAAATTTGTTCCCGCACCTCATACCTTCATCAGCAGCGTGTGTGTGTGTGTGTGTGTGTGTTAGTCACACATGCTGATGTGGCGAGTGTGTTTTGTATGTTTACGCCGCGCACAAGTCGCACAGCTGACATAATACGCTTCAATCAAGCGGCTGTTGCAACCCCACTTGAGGAGGCTGCGCGAAATTAGCCCCCCAAAAGCTGTGCTAGCTGCTACATGCATCACTGCTTCCCTTCGGAGAGAGTACGAGACAAAGAGAGGCGCCGGAGGAGACAAAAAAAAAAAAGAGAGAACAATTTGGAAACTTTTCTTTCAGTCTTTTTTGACGAGTCATGGCGTGTTTGAGGATAATGATTTTGCTACAAACAAACTCAATAAATGTGAGTGGGCTTCCATTGACTGGAATGAGTCACCTAATCGTGTATAATCATCTACTTGGTTGCCATTCAGAACCCTCAGACGGAGTCTTTAAAGTCACATGTAAATGTCTGATTATTATTTTTCTAGCTTGTGGTATTCTCAAGAAGTAGTCTTGTATTTATCTTCACGTTTTTTTGTTTTGTTTTAATTTAAACAGTTAAAACATGGCGGTCGTGACGTCCATATTCCTACTCAATTGTATCCTCCAAACTACATTTTCTTGATTGATTGATTGATTGGTTTATTGGTCCCCTTGGGGAAATTCATTTTCACTAGACTTCATCTTCTTCATCTCTTATCTATGTACTCCTTTAACATAGTGCCCCCTAGTGTTTAGACTAAAAAAAACACAAAACTCAAATGTCTTGCGTTACAGGCAGAAATACGTGTAGTTGAAATTTACAGAAACTTACACCAGATAGAAAAACATTTATGTCTTTGCAACTTAAGATTAAAATACGTTTTCTTCACATGTACAGGATGTAATTGCATGTAAATACTACTCAGTCAGATAAAAGTAGTATCAAACGAACCACTGCTTGCTCCGCCCCCTTCTACCGCCAGCACCACCGTGTTGTGTGAGTACACATGTTTATATTCCTGGATAGCCGCACGGCTTAATAGCTCCGCCCTTTTCTGTTTTTGTTTCTTTGTATCTCTGCAACCGAGCAAATAAACATCCACAGCCACTATTTGTGGAAAAATACGGTCAAGTTGGTGCATCCTGCATCCGGGAGGCGGGGTCACACAAGTTGAGTCACAGCAGGTGCTGATGGACGCCATCATGGTCTATTTCTTATAATACATATATATTTATCTATATAATTTTTTTTACAATTTTTTGGGTGATGGTGTGGGGTGGGGGGGGGGGTCTCCTCAATGCTGCAGTGCACACTTCTAACATCCCCTTACACAATCCTCTCCACATGTGCTTTAGTGCTTTTTTCTTTTTTTCTTTTTTAGTAGACAAACATGCCTCAGATGAACATCATGTGGGTCATCGTCAACATGACGTCCTACGGGGAGTGTGGGGGGGGGGGGGGGGTCTATGTGCACATACAGCAGCACACATAGAGGAGGATGCAAGCGTGCCAGGCTAGTGTATAGTGATGCAGACTGCGGTGCATTCATTAACAGATCAGCCACACACACATGCATCATCACCCTGACTGCACTGGCTACTCATGGGGGGCGCGCTGAAGAGGAAGGGTGAGGGATGGGGGGGCAAAATGGACGCCTGGCAGCACACAAATCACATAATTGAGACCTCTACAAATTGTTGCTTGTATCACATAGGAGAAATAATAAATATTAGTGGATGAAAGGTGGGAGAAGGGAGGGAGGGAGGTAGACGATGGGGGGGGAGGGGGGGGGCTCCCAATGAGCTATTATCAGGATGTCATTTGCATAATAGACACTGCTAATTATAGTCCCCGCGCTATAGTAAATAGTCCCCAAAATGATGTAATCGGGCTTGTTTTCCCCACTCTGCCCACGACGGTGAAGTTGGAGCGCGTCAACGTGGACGAGCTGCAGTGCAATCGGCCGCACGTTTGCAGCGGCAAAATCGTCACCTCGCACGTAGACGGACGCAGAGAGAGTCAAGCGAACACACGTTGCGCTCGCACGCGTACAGAGATAAAAGGCTGCGGGAGGGAAAATGGATCAGGCTTACCTGAAAGGCTGCTGCGGGATGTCAGAGCTCCTCTCGGCGCGGCGCACTCCACAAGAGGACGGGAGGAGATGATGATGGTGATGATGATGAGGATGATGAGGATGGTGGAGGCAAGGAGGAGTGCATGGGGAGGGGGTGTGAGGAAGCGGAAGGGGGAGGAGGGTGGGGGGGGCACGCTGAGTGGAAGGATACCGATCAGAGGCAACTGTGGAATAAAACAAAAGGTTTAAGGTCAGATCATTAGGAATTTGATTCCAATGTTATTTTATAGCAAGCGAGTCAGTGGTTGGGGGTGTGGGTGGGGGTGGGGTGGAAGAGGGGCGGTCAAACTATTACACGTCACTGAATGAGCACGGATTCTTTTTGCCGCATGTCATAAAAACTGTTCATCAAAGTTAATACAACTCAACCGTCCTTAAACACTGTATGGTAGGCCTACACGAAAAGTAAAATTTAAAAATAAATAAATAAATAACGACTAAACTGCACATCAAAATTGGAAAAAGTACGTATAGGTTGCACATGATTAAAACGTGGTCCACCTTTTTACCTTAAAAATAATTCAATGATATGCTAGTTGAAGACATTTTAAGAATGCGCAAGTAAATTCAAAGGCCATTATCACTATGTGAAAATTAAAATTGTACTTATATTGGATTTTAAATTGTTTTTTAAATTGCATGGCTAACTAAGAGCGTCCTGTTTTCCTGGTTTGGTCATGTGACGTTCACAAGCTGGGCTGTGATTGGTTAGTCAGTCCTGTGATGTCATTTTCAGTCGATAGCAAGTGACAAAATGCCCGCCCTCTCAGGCTCGGATGGATTTATTATTATTATTTTTTAAAAAGTGGATTTTGCAGTTTATATATTGTACAAATGCAATAAAAAGCTCATCAAAAAAATCTGTTTAGACTAGTGAAGGTGCATGGAGCATATTATTCTAAAGAACATTTTTGCATTATAATTCATTAGCCAACATTAAATTTGTTAAGATCGTTAATATCGAAATGTCATTCATGCAGCGCAGAACTCAAAAGCCAAATGGGTAACAAATAAATTCCTTTGCTGCGTTGTTTTGTGTTTTTTTCATCAGTTTGCTAGCTAACAAGCTAGCATTAGTTATATCATACCATAGCCAAGGCAGCTTTATTTATGTAGCGCATTTCATAGACAATTAACTCAATGTGCTCTACATAATTAAAAGTACATTAGAATAGAAAATAGCTAAATACTTTTTTTTAAATGACTGAAATAAAGGTAGCTTACACAAAATACTAAATAGATTCAAATACAGTCTTGCTACTACTAACAGCAATAATGACACATTAAATCGCATCATCGCTGTCAGTGACATACATGAGCGGTTGTCTGTCTTTGTGTGCGTGCAAATCAACAATCAATAGTGACATATCAATATAGGCTGACTTATGTCACAGCTTTCACCAGCATTCTGTCTAATGACTTCAGTGCTGTTGGTGGTGGAAGCTGAAATATGTCACCCTATGAACCCTATGAAAAAAAAAAAAATGAAAAAAAAAGATAATGCAGCCACTTGCTGAGCTTCTGCAGGACACACACATGCAAACGCACACACAAAACAGTTAGGTTGCACAAAACCCAGCAGACAATGACCTTCAATAGCTTTAAAATGGCTTTGCTGCCCAACATGAACACACACACACACACACACCGGGGTTGGGGGGAGCGCCACATCGAGCTAATTCGGAGTGACGGCTCTTTCATGCAGTAATGGCGATGGTGAAAAGAGAGATCCACTCAACTCTACACTACACACAAGCATACAAAAAAGGAGACGGGTCACACAAACATACGCACACACAAACACTGAAATAAAGGTGCATTATGACGTAAAAAAAGAAGTAGTAACGTCACAATGATGTCGCCCATTTGTTTATTATTCACACAAAACGAGATAGCAATTTTTTAAACATTTTTCTCATCTGTTATCAGTTTGTGGGTTATTTGCAACAGTTTTTTATTATTTTTTTTAAAGCCATAAAAGGCTCACTGCTCCGGCACTAGAACAGTTAACTCACCTTTTTGGACGTGAATTAATCTATTATGTAATAAAAAAAAACAACATAGTTTACAATACTTTCGGAAGTACAGTGACTTTTTCCCTCCACATAAATTTGATATATTTTCCAATTAACTCATTCACTGCCATTGACGGCTATAGACGTCAAAAATTCATTTTAACTATTTTTATTAGTTTAACATTTTTTTTTCCATTTTTGTTAAGAGTATGAAAACCTAGATTTTTTTTTGCACATTTAGAACAGATATAAAATTTGTGATTAATCATCAGTTAACTAGTGAAGTCATGCAATTAATTACGTTTAAAAATTGTAATCGCCCGACGGCCCCTAATTTTTTCTTTTTTTTCTTTAAAAAAAAACATAAAAAATTAAAAAGATTATTTATTTATTTTTAAAGAAAAGGTCCAAAACTAATAAAAATTTTGACGTCTTTAGCTGTCAATGGCAGTGAATGAGTTAAATTGCGTAAATGCTGAGCATTTTCTCCAGGATATGCGACAAAGATCTTTCAAAATGCTGATGTAGCAAACTTGAGTGGGCCACAAGTCCAGCTTTCTTTCGACTGCCGGTTACACATGCCGACACACGTGCCGGCAAAAGAAGGCACGCAGACGACAAACTGATCAATTTTGGCCCCAGGCTACGTTGTCTCGTCATGGCTGGAGTGCAAAATGCGACATGGCAGCGAGTGTTATCACAGCCGGGATTATTTCCATAATGTTAGAAATGATAAAAAGTCTACACACCCTTGTCCAGATGTCGTCATGCTTTTGTGACATAAAAAATATGACCAAGACCTTTCCACTAATAATGCGATTTTTTTTTTCCATCTTTATGAGATTAAAATGTGTTTGCATAAGTGTGCACACCCTGTTAGAATTAACTAATCACATTCAAACGCATGTTAAATGAGTCGGCCCACACCCACCACCATGTAAAGTGCATCTGATATACCCTAAATCAATTTGAGATGTTCTAGTAGGCTTTTCCTGACATTGTTGTGTTAACGGTGCATAATTGCATATTACCTTGGGTGCCGTTTTCAGCAGAAGAAAAAACATCAAAGCATGAGGAATTATGAACTGTTTGAAATAGCAGCTTGTGTTAAACCTTAAACCTTCAGGCTTAGGCAAGAAAACAAATGTCTGGGAAAGCCTACTAGAACATCAGAATTGTATTAGTTAATTAATGATCTTAATTAGTAAATTTTATTTATTATTTTTAATTTATTATTATAGGACATCAGAAATGTATTTAGGGTAAATCAGAGGCACTTTGAATGGTCGCAGGTTTGACATGAGCTTGAATCTGATTGGTTCATTCTGACCACAGCCGCATCTCAATTATAACAGGGTGTGTACACTTTTACTTTCCCATCTTGAAAGGATTACATCTCTTTTTCAGTTGAGTTGTTCCGTTTTTAGACCACATTTTCTTGGCTTCAATTTTGGTGTATCCCCAAAAACACTTTTTATATCCACTGTATCGATTTCAGCCGTATATTAAAGAGAAGAAGGCGGCACAAAGATTGAAGATTTATTGATGTTTAGCTGCAGAAGGTGTCACCACTCACCTTTTCAGTCATGTAACATCGGCATAGTACCGCATCACTTAGGCCATAAAAGCATTTTTTTTTTTTTATGTCAAGAAGACAATGCATAAGCAAGCACAGCTACAGAATTTTACAGAATGTTGTCTGCGGGAAAGGAAAGTGGGGCGGAAAAAGGGTTTGAAGAGGCACTGAATGGTTATCAAATGTTTTGAGATGTTCCAAACGAAAATGGATTTGTACAGGAGGGAAGATGTCAGATCAAATCCGCATGCAAAATGATGATGGTGGACTTTGAAGCGGTAACAGATCAGAGCAGAACGTTGTCTAGTGAAGCCCAAATGGCTCCTAACTTGTGTACCTGCATGCATGAAAAGATCCGGAATGCTCTGAGATGAAGGTTTCGATGATGATGATGATGATGATGATGATGACATCTCTGTGACGTCTTTCGTTTTTTGTTCACATCCTCTGCTGTGTCCTTCAATCACATCACAGTGATAATGACATAAATCTTATATGTCGTCAAGATTTGTAGACAAACAGTAACACACATTTTTGCACAAATAATTTGGATGTTTGAAGGTAATCCTAAACTATTTTCATAATAGCAACACTATTTATTTATTAACTCATTCACTGCCATTGACGGCTATGGACGTCAAAAATTCATTTCAACTATTTCTAGTTTAACATTTTTCCCCCACTTTTGTTAACAAAAGTATGAAAACCTAGAATTTTTTTTTTGTATTAGAACAGATATAAAATTTGTGATTAATTGTGAGTTAACTAATGAGGCGATTAATTACGTTTAAAAATTGTAATTGCCCGACCCCCCTAATTTTTAATAAGTTTTTCAACAAAAAAATAAATGATTGAAAAAAAAAAAAATGTGTTTTTTTTTTATTTTAGGAAAAGATTATTAAAAATTAGGGGCATCAGGGGCAAATTTGATCGAAATTAATCGCATGACTTCACTAGTTAAATTTTAAATCTGTTCTAAATGTACAAAAACATCTAAGTTTTCATACAAATGGAAACAAAAACAAAAACGTTAACAAAAATGGAAAAAAAATGTTAAACTAATGAAAGTGAAAATGAATTGTTGACGTCTTTAGCTGTCAATGGCAGTGAATGAGTTTTAAAGTCCACGTAGAGTGAAAATAAATGTCTTGTGAATTTGATCAAATCGAATCAACTATGTGTTTGCTAACGTGCTGAAACCACTCCCCCACTCAACAGTCAACTGTCAATCAAATACCACTCGTACATCCTGGAAAAATGGATGCTACTTTGACTAGCATCTTGCTTATGCTACATTTCTGAGACATGAAAAAAGCTCCTCTTTGCTCTTCCACCTTTCTCAAGTGGGACATACACGCAATCATGGCCAACAACGAGGCACTCTAAAGCAACCATCGGAAGGATTTTTGGGGTGTATAGGCATAGCTAGCTAATGTTCGATTTGTGCTGGAAAACTGCTGATGCATTTTGATGGAGGGATGATTCATGGCAAAAAAAAAAACTGAAACGTGAAAATAAGTTTAACACGACTTTTCCACAAGTGAGTGCTACTATAATATATTCAAAACAAATCTCTAAAATCACTTTACAGGGTTATTAAAAAAAAAAATCCATGAAAAATATCTTACTAACAAGAGTACTGTTGAGTTTGCAGTGTAAATGTCAAAAAGCTGTCAGAATTTAAATAAGGATAACCATTAGTTGTCACTTCCACATTAAATAACGGCTTCCAGTTAGGATTGGAACGGCACTGATTTTTTTTGTGTGTGTGTGTTTATCAAAAACAAGTTGTGCATAATATCATAATCAGTTTTTCTTCTTTTTTCCCCGTTTTTTTTTTCTCTTTGTACAAAACTTGGCGAGCTTCCCTTCAAAAAAGGTGTTTGTTCATTTCGCTACATGCTTCATGAGTAAGATCGTTAAATAAGCGCGTCTACCCTGTGCTTCCATTTGTGCAGATGACAGTCAGTGATGCTACCTTTTCTTCTCTCACCGCGATGTATTGCAGTAAGATGGAGTCAAACAAACAATATAAAGGAATTGGTGGAAAATTGAATTTGTTTTACTTTGGTTGAAAAAAATAGTGAAATTATAATGTAGTGCAGGCAGAACAACCTAAATTTGAACGTAGTCAAATCAGTAAGCTACAAGAGTGCAGTTACGGAAACGGGGAATTGCCAATGTGAAGTGGCTAATATGTTTACTTGCAAATCTTTAATCAAATTGGCAGTTCCCCGCTTCTGTAAGTAGTAAAAAAAAAAAAAAATCACAAAAAACTGCATTCATTCTTATGGTGCCCTAGTGGCAGTATGTGTAGTTGCATAAGCAAAAAAAAAAAAAAGTGCTACATGAAATGTTTTATGTTATATATATCATAAACCGAGGACAACCCACATGATATAAATAACACCACCGACTTGCTTTGAAAATTTCATGGAGTTTCTTGTTGACTCCAAATCCAATTTGACTAAATCTGCTGGCATGATCCAATCATGATTTCTGAAGTAAATTGTTGCAAATTGTAATGCTCTTGAAATAGGTCTTTAAAGAATATCTGCAATATCTGATTGAGTGTCGAGAAAGGAAGAAGGAGGCCCCCAAAGCGAGTCCAGGGGCAGTGCACCATTTTGCCAGTAGAGGGCGTAAACCTTCATTATTTTGATTTTGTAACCTTTTACAGCATTGAGAGAATATTGATGATGTCATCACCAGCCTATTGCATAAGGCAAAATCATCAGTCCTCCTCCCAAAATCCCATTATTATCTATACTACACAAATTCCAGTGTGCAACTTGTATATATGTACAATAACGTCAACAAATATACAAAACATAAAGTTGATGATATTTCGGACGGTAATCCACTTGCATTTCCTTTCAAAACGGTGACAACATTCACGTATAATGTTTACCAGCTACTGCACTGTCGACTAACTCAAAATAATCCTACACGCCGCTACGGAAGTCCGACTGATAAAGTAGGAAATTTTCCAGTATATTAAATCACATTCCAATTTTGTAGAAAGGTCCACACGTCGTCCACAAACCGCTACATATAAAATTGTATGCGTCCTCAGTCATGTGATCACTTTCAGGAAATACTTTCCACCACTAATAACATGCTCAACTTTGCCCTTTTTGTGATAATTTGGACGCTTTCTGCAAAACTTCACTCATCTTGTTCTTAAATCCTTACGTGATCTGTAAGGCTGGACATTTGCCCTCCAAACGTAAATGACCAAAAGGAGTCAACGCCTTTTCCTAACAGGGGGAGGCGCTCATGTGCATGTGCGTGTGGTAGTGAGGGGGTAGCACGGGCGGAGGTGGCACGGCCATGGACAGGGCCTGGCCTTGGGGGTGCGGGGAGTGCGACCTGGGCAGGCTGTGAGTGGGGTACCCGGCAGAGGGCGGGGCTTTGGGGTAGCCCCCCCCAGAAGAGGAGCCGGACAGCGGGTTGCCCTGGCCCCCTTTGTGGGCGCCGCTTTTGGGCGGGGGAGGCGGCGGCTGGTTGAGCTGGATGGAGATGTCGCTGGAGGCCTCCGATGTGCTGCGCCCTCGCTTGGGCGGGGGCCATGACGAGTCCGGGTGGAGGAACTGACCGCTGTAGTCGCTGCTGTCGGACAGGCGGGGGCGGTAGAGCGCCGGGTGGGGGCGGTACATCTCCTCTTCTGCGTAGCGTTTCATGAACAGGTAGACGGACAGCACGCCTGCGCCCTAAGCAACCAAGAATAAAGGTCAAAGGTCACACACAGGCATTAGTGGGCCAATAAGTCATCTATCTATCTAACAAAGGTCATAGGTCACACACACAGGCATTAGTGGATGGATCTATCTATCTATCCCTCCACCATTTATCCAGCTAGCTAGCTAGCTAGCGACCTTGCTCGCTATCTATAGCTAGCTATATAGCTATCCTAGCTAGCTAGCTTTCTATCAAGAACTATACTGAAATGTAATGTTTCTTATTTATGATTGTCATTAATTAGTAGCGGTAGTAGAGGTAGCAGTAATAGTAGAAGTAGAAATAGTAACAGTAGAAGCAATATGAGTGTAAGAAGTAGTAGTACTAGTGGTAGAAGTAATATCAGAAGTAGTTGTGGGGTGTGCTAAACTGTAGTTAGTTAGCCATGAGCCTCCTGGTTTGAAATGTTAATGTTATTTGATTTTGTGGGGTGGGGGGGGGGGGGGGGGGACAAATGTGGCCCCCAAACAATATAAATTAGTAATTATTTCATTTATTCTGACACTTTGATTCTCCCCCAGGCTTTGGGAATCCCTGAATTAAAGTGTTGCTGCTCTTCCTAGTGGGCAAATAAGCACATTACAGCTTAACCATTAAACCCTTTGGTAGCTTGACAAAAATGGATTTATATTCATTAGTATTTTTGATACAGCCCCAGTATTGATTCTCATGGGTTGTGCTGGTGTACCTAATGTTGTGGTTTGTACTTCCGAACTATCACAAAAACAAAACATCTCTACAAATGAGATTGCCTAAAAGCATTCAACTGCTTTGTGCATGTTTTATGACTTTATGACAGAGGAGTACAGAAAATGCAGTCAATGTGATTGCAAAAGGGGCGAAATTGGGAAAGGGGAGACGAGGAGGAGGAGGAAGACGCTGAACTGTACACTGCACCAAAACAGTATGCGGATAAAGGAGGAGTGGAGGGAGGGAAGTCGCAGGACGGAAGAGCAAAGAATGCACATGAAATTACAGCAAGCCTCCACACACACACATGAATGGACTGTGTATGTTTTGTTTTTTTAAAATATTAGTTAACTATTTCCTGGTTATAGCATTAGCCGGCAGGTGTGCTAAGATTGCTTTTGATTATTTTATTTGATTAGTGTTTGATTAATAAACTTTTGTTCTGTCTCCCTTTGTTGATCATTGTTTGTCTGTTTCTTGGACGCGTTTTGCCTGTTAAATTAATCTTGTTGCGCTGTACTTTCACTCTGTGCATGTGCAATGTCAATAAAAGATTTTTTTTTTTTATTAAAAAATTAATATTTTGGTATTTTGTGGACAATGTATATTGAATGCTTATCTGTGTTTTTTGAAGAATTTGGGGGGGGTTTGTAAATGAAACAAATATATTTCCTACGTTCCCAGACCGACCTCTTTGAGCAGGAAAGAGGAGGCGGCGAAGGCGAAGGACCACCCGTAGTGGTAGTTGAAGAATTGCTCAGGCTCTCGGGGCCGGTTCATCACCTCGTCATTGATGCTGGAGATGTACAGCACCAGGCCCACCACCAGGCTCAGGCCTGCAACAACCACATGGTGTAAGACACAGGGACGCCAAGAAAGAGCATAGAAATCATCATGGAGCATTTGAAACAGGAAATGGAAATATTCTGGAAGTGTATTCATGTTGCGCCTCGATTACAGGAAAAAAAGCTGAGGACTTGAAAGCTAGTTTTCAACATTCAAAGTCTCCTTCCAGGAACATTTCCACGCATGAGAGGCAACATAAGGCCAATGTCGACTATTCAATATTCAAAGAAAGACATACTTTTAGCATGAATAATTTCAGGCCGCATTGCAATATTTACAAGCATTGCCAACATAGCTTTTACATGTATGTTTACTTGAAAATATTTTTTTTATTTTTGCTATAAAATGAGGAACTCATGCTGCTGTCAACTGTTGACACGTTGATCTGACCCTAAAGCACACACACATACTATTGCAGCCATTTTCATATGTCATATGTCAAAATATGAAAATGAACAGTTAATACATTTGTTAAAGTAGCATGCCTACAAGATAAGCATTATTAGCTTATTACATATTTAGACAGACAAAAAAAACTTCCAGTGATTGCAGTGACCCGTTACATAACTGCTATGACATCACAACTATTATTAAAAAATATATTGTTATTATTATTATTTAATCAGCGACGCCTGAGATGCTGTTTGATGTTGCTCCGAGCACTGCAGTGCTGCAACACGTCAAACGGAGCACAAGAGCTGCAATCTGCCACCATTCAGTGCACAGACAACAGGAAGCAATTGGGGCTGTGATCGCCACCTGCCGTTCAAACGGGTGAACTACAATAATGCAGAAAAATCACATGACTCGACTGGATTACTGGCAAGGAGGTGAAGTAACGTCATCATTGTTTGTGTGCAACAGCAATAATCTTCATGTATGTAATGTATTTCATTTCCTCTTTACAACTTGGATTTTTATTTTATTATTGGCCATAATGATGACGTGTGATTTTTAGCAATAACATTTAATCATTACTGTGGAGTGTTATTGATTTGAACACATTTTCCTATTGCATTGCGCTTAATGTTAAACCACGTTACATTGTTGACTATTGAAGTTAATCCTTGAGACCAACCGAGCAGTCGAGACCCTGTAATGCTTTGCTAAACAAATCTATTGATTTGACCGTGTAGGGGAAAGGATGTGAACGAGTGGCACCTGAGAGGATGAAGAAAATCCCCGACACAAAGGCGAGGATGGTGCGCTGGGGCTGGATGTGTCCGATGTTGCTGATGACGAAGGCGGTGAAGACGAAGAGCAGCGACACCATCGGGAACGGCGTCGCTGTGCGCACCATCTCTGTGGAGGATACTTGTTATTATTAAAGTAGAAGTCGTAGTGGCATGCGACGCTTTTATACATCTCTGTCAATGTTCACATTTTCCTAGGGAATCACAATGTCACATGATTGCTTCATGGGTGTGAATGGAGTAGTAGTATAACCTGTCCATTTTTTTTTCTTACACAAGAGGGTCACTTGAGCATTCACTTGATACCCTTACCCTGCTTATTGTAGTCCAAAAGTGGCACTATTAGTTAGGGGGGATTTAACTAGTAAGACAAAATTGTTCTAGCTGAATTGAATTAATGGTGAGGACAAAATGTAGTACCGCTGAAATTACATTCTAGTATACAGGTGTCAAACTCTGATCCTCGAGGGCCATAGTACTGGAAAAAAAAAATGGGGAGTGATATTTAATTAAAAATACCTAGTAAAGTTTTATTTCACCCAGAAATTCGAATTAAAATCTACTTGTAAATTGTACTTAAAAAATTCTGAGTGAATAAAACGTTTTTTTTCTCAAGTAAATATCACTCATTTTTCCAGTGAGTCTCTGCATGCTTGAGAGGTTTCCCTCCTCAAACACAGCTGAATCAAATAATCAGGATCGTTAGCAGGTTCCCGCAGAGCTTGCTGATGAATCAGGTGTGTTTGAGGAGGGAATCTTCTAAAACATGCAGGATTGCAGCCCTCGAGGACGGGAATTTGATACCTTACCGTTTGTTCTAGCAGCAGTACCTGCAATCCGCCAGCAGGGGTCCTTACAACTTAAAATGTACAGTTCGAGGCTTGCACTCACTGAGGATGTTTGCGGTGTTTTCGGTGGTGATCTCGATGTCAGGCTCTGTGAAGTACTCGGATGCAACACATCTCCCGTTTTCAGACCCTGAAAGGAGACACCAATAATAATCACAAGATGTAATGCAACAAGTCAGAAAACAGAAAATATACAGAGTGATTTTTTTTTTTTTTAGAGGCATCATCAACTAAGCAGAGGAGCTTATTAACACAAACTTGATTTCAAATAAATAAATAAATATTTAGGGTAATAATCACACTTTGAATAGAGTTTTACCATAATATACGCTATGTAACGTGAGGGTTCGTCGGTGGTTGATGGAACACTCTTTATAAGATGAGAAAGCAAGATGGAGACGGATTTCTTCTGGAACAACACTTCCTGACAAATTATCAGCTGACCAACACTAACCAATCAGGAGCTGGCAAACATTAGGTAAATGCATGGGAAGAAGAACAGCAGATTCAACACGTCAATTTAGCTACTTACATAAATAAAATAAAAAAAAGTATAAATGTGTAAATAATAATGCTGGAAACATACATGTATAAGTAAATATATGTTTGAACAAATTAATTTAAATATTACTAATTTCTGAACCTTACAGTTACATTTAAGTACCGGTATATTATGTATACAATTTGTCTTCAAACTATATGACCATAAGAGTATTTTGTTTGTGCCAATTGTTTTCTTTTTCTTTTGTTGTTATTTTTATATTGTATATTTGATGCCTGTTTTCCTGTGCTACTTGCAAAAAGGTAAATTTTTAATTTTGTACAATTATTACGTAAATTGTGATTGGTTTTCTGTAACTCGCCATAGAGCAGAGGTGGGCATCGACGGCTGGAGTCCTGCGGAGTCTTTTCTTTTTTTAAACATAAATATATATTTTTTAAAATTTTTAATAATCTTTTTTTTTTTTTTTTTAAGGAAAGATTATTATAAATTAGGGGCGTCAGGCGATTACAATTTTTAATAGTAATTAATCGCATGACTTCACTAGTTAACTCATGATTAATCACAAATTTTCTATCTGTTCTACTACAATAAAAAAAAATCTAGGTTTTCATACTCTTGTTAACAAAAGTGGGGAAAAAAATTAACTAATAGAAATAGTTCAAATGAATTTTTGACGTCTATAGCCGTCAATGGCAGTGAATGAGTTAAAAAGGGGTGTGCACACTTTTGATATCCACCGTATATTACTGTTACAGTGCCGCATGTGACTTTTTTTTGTTGGCCTGGCATGCAGCAAGCGTGCGTGCCGGTGCCGGTGCCGTGCCTACCGGCCACGAAGCAGACCCTCCAGAGGCCCGAATGCAGAGCCATCTTGACCTCCATGCTCTGGTTGTGCTGCAGGATGACGCCCTCCACCATGATGAGCCAGTAGTCGGTGGACACGGCCACCCCCACCAGCAGCAGCCCGCAGGCCCCGAACACTGTGGACAGGATGGTCAACGCGCGGCTGCTGCACGAACTCATCTGGAGGGCACAGAGAGGAGACTCGTGGATGCGTGCACGCGCGCGTGTGGAGCACATTTATTTGGAGTGGGTCACGTAAGGGAAGTTGTTAGGATTGTAGGGGGCGGGGGTAAAAAAAAAAAAAAAAAGCAGGCACACTTGGATGCACACGGCCGCTGGCCATCCTCCTGTCTCGCCTTGTTACCGCTAAAGATGAACTCATCACACATCCTCCTCAACCAATCCTGTTAAAGGTTAGCGTCAAGCCAACACATGAGCGCTTCATGCTAAAGCACTTCAAAAAGAAAACACACACGCGCGCGCGCGCAAAATGTTGAGAGGATGCTGTCTGTTTACATTTGCGAGTGGCTGGATGTGCAATCGGGCAACATCTGCTTCATGTCAGCTTTACTCCTTTGCTTTGATTGAGTTGATTACATCATCGGGCGAGCAAGCAAATGCTCAAGATGTCTCAACAAAAGGCTGTTTTACACATTTTCATGCTCATTTTCAAACTTTTTCACACAAACCAGCGGTTCTCAACCGTGGTCCTCGAGTACCCCTATCCGGCCTGTTTTTTTTTTTGTCTCCCTCAGCCAACATGGGTGTTTCAAACAATCAGCACGCTTTGCATGAAGCCTTGAACACGGCCTCAGCTGTGTTGGCTGAGGGAGACATGGAAAACTGGCTGGATAGGGGTACTCGAGGACCGAGGTTGAGAACCACTGTTGTATACAGTATTTCTTTTTTTGTCTTGACTAGCGATTTAATTTCACTTAATTGGTCCAAAAATAATAATAACAAAAAAATATCTATACATTATCTATGCCAGTAACATTTAACGGCAAGCAGAACAATTACATGCACTTCCTTTGCATGACAGAAGGTCACAAGGTCAACCTGTGTAAGCACATGTTGCCATTCATAACAATAGAATCATTGCTTTGCTAGATTTCACCAAGAGCACGTGCTTCAACTCATTCGCTCCCGGCCATTTTAGCTGAAGCAACCCCCTTCGCTCCCGGCTGTTTTACTGGATCTTGACTGATTTTGCAAGGCCCACAGAATATTTTGTTCTATTGCTATAAAAAACATGGAACCTACCAAAACAAAGATTAAGAAAAATGTATTTGTATTTGTATCTGTTTCCGTTTCGCAGCAATTAGCATTAGAATAAAGCTAAGTTTCATCATTTTTCACAAAAAATGTTGAAAACACTGGCGAAAAGAGGTTTTTGCAACATGGCCCTAATCGATCTGTTATACTCTGCTGCCACCTACTGGCCGTTTTTTGTAAGAACTACCATTGCTTTAAGTGACCACTTCAGGTCAGATGTTGCATCAAAGCCTTTTGGATGCTCTATAAATACGTTTTTGGGACCATGGCAATATTTAAAATAGAGCTTTTTTTTTTCCTTTTTGAGACCAAATGATTTCATTATTCAATAATATATATATATATATATATATATATATATATATATATATTATATATTTTTTCCAATTGAGATAAGATCATTATTACTTCAAAAGATATGAATTTGATGTGGTGGCATGCCGTGACATTTTTTAAAATATCATCGTTACTAGGTGAAAAACACTTATGTCCATTTTTGTATTTTTTTCCATTTTTATGTTTTGGGGATGAAACGGAATGCAGACATCACAAAAACGTAAAAATTGGAAGAAAAAAAGTGTTTTTCACATAGCAGCGACAATATGTTCCTTTACTTAAATAAAGGTTGACTTAGAGGACAAGGTGAAAGGTCACCTTTAATAATTCAACATCTTAATCAAAATGTGAAAAAAGCATTTCAATTAAAAACTGTATTTTTAAAATCGTAATTTTCTCGTCAGATGTCTAATCTGAAAACATGAACGTGTGTGTTCTGGTGCGAATTTAATAGCTGATTTTACAGCAAGATGAGCCTGCGTGAGGTCCATGTGCATGCACATAACCTGCAGCGACACACTGCAAAAATAGCAGCAACACACTCCACAATCGTGTGGGGGATGGAAGATTTAACATTTAAAAAAATATATATATATAAATATATATATATATATAATTACGGATGCTGTAATGAAATGTCAATGCCGAGAACTACAAATTGCGAATTCCATTTTGCATGCAATCCAACTAAATTGTCGTGTCCAACAAAGAATATTTATTCTGGGCTGTCTGCAGTTTGCCGTTGTTGTGATGGCCACGCCGGCTTGTGAACGGAATAGTTGTGTTGTTCTTACACAAGTCGACAAGCAATAAATCTGCTGCTGATGTTGCAGAGCTGCACAAACATTCAAACACAAGACGCCTTTAATCTTCCCCGTCTGTACATTCGTGCTGTGCTGTTGTTTGCCGGCCGTCTGTCGCTTTCTCACATCCACTAACTCCGCGCTATTAAATACCAAACAACACTTCTTGATCCGCAGTGTAAAATCGAATTCGTTTCTATGAATCGCCATAAAGGTAAAAAAAAAAAAAGGAAAGAAATTTACTTCTCACAAACTCTAATGCATACTTTTTGGCTATGAATAAGAGATTATTATTTTTTGCACGAATAACAGTTTTTAAGTGTGTGCGAGTTTTGTTGTTGCGTACGAGCGAGTTTTTTTTTGTGTGTGAGTGAGAGTGTTTTTGGGGTGAATTTGAGAGTCTTTTTGGGTGTGTAAGAGTATTTTGAGTGTTTTGGCGCATGAGAGTTTTTGGGTGTGTAAGAGATGTTGTTTGGTGTATTTGGGTTGAGTTTTTTTGTGTGAGTGTGAGATTTTTCATGACCATTTTTGGTCGTTGGTGAGTTTAAGAGAGGTCTTTTGTTGAATGTAAGAGCTTTTGTGTGAGATATTTTTGTTGTGATGAGGTGAGAGTTTAGAGTGAGAGCTTTTCGTGAAGGTTTTTTCTCCATGTGAGTGAGGTTTTGCGTGCAAAGTTTTTTCATTATTTTATTTTTGGTAGTGTGAGAGAGGTCTTTAGGGGAGTGTGAAAGTTTTTTTGTGTGCGAGTTGTTTGTTAGAGTTCAATTGAAATGTGAGAGTTTCTTGTGTGCGTGTGAAAAGTCTTTTGGCGTTCTTTTGACATGCATTAAAGTTGTATTATTTTGTGTGAGAGATTTTTTGATGTGTGAGATTTTTTGTTTCATCTGTGTCTTTTTTTGTTGTGTATCAGATATTATGGTGTGTGTGTGTGAGAATGTTCTGATGTATGTGTGAGAGGTCTTGTGAGTGTGAAAGAGCTTTTGGTGAGTGTGAGAGATTTTTGTTGTCCATCAAAGTTTATGTTTATTCAGAGTGCATATTTTAGGTTTGTGTGAGAGGTTTCTAGTGCGTGTGACTTTTCTTTTTTTTTTATGTATAAGGTTTTTCGTCTGTTTGTGTAAAAGGTGTTTAACGGGTGAGAGTTTTTTTGTGGCCTGCGATTACATAAAGTCACATTGCTTATCAAAAAATACTTCAATTAAGTGTGGAATTTGCAGTCGTATGAAGTGACACAAAGTGTATCATGATTCATGTGCAAATGCAAGCTCCACTTTGTGTGAGTTAGAACAAAGCAATGGCACTCTGCGAGTGAAGGCACCACATGAGAGAAGTTCTCAGAGAGACGGCAAGTGCGAAGCGGGCCAAGTACTCACAGAGTAACTAATACCAATGTCAAGGGTAGAGAGAAAACCTCCTTTGTGGCACAAAGGAGGAGCCAATGAAAGGGCTCCAAATCAAATCGATCAAACGTCTAAAGTTCTAATTTGCACAAATGGCGCCCTTCGCATGAGCTCGTGTCTCTCGCGGTGAGGAGAGAGATGGAGCCGCGTGACGGAGAACCGAGGAAATGGCGGGATGGCGACAGGAAGGCCGCGGTGGGAAGTACACAAACCGTAACAAACACACCTCAGAATGAAGGTGGCACAAATGAGTATGAATCAATTAGTGCCATCACTGGCACAAGCGGGACCATTTTTCTTTTTAGCGCCAAAATCATTGACACACCATTATCTATCTATCTATCTATCTATCTATCTATCTATCTATCTATCTATCTATCGAGACAGACAGACAAACACAGAGACAGAAAGATAGACACACTCATATTGCTTCTATTGTTACTATTTCTACTTCTACTATTGCTGCTACTAATAATGACAATCATGAATAAGAAACATTACATTTCAGCATAGTTCTTGATAGAAAGCTAGCTATCTGGGACCTGATAGCTATATGGCTAGCTATAGATAGCGAGCAAGGTAGCTAGATAGCTAGCTAGCTAGTTATCTATCTGGATGGATGGATGGATAGATAGATAGATAGATAGATAGATAGATAGATAGATAGATAGATAGATAGATAGATAGATAGATAGATAGATAGATAGATAGATAGATAGATAGATAGATAGATAGATAGATAGATAGATAGATAGATAGATAGATAGATAGATAGATAGATAGCAGAACAAGAAGAAGACACTATACAACAACAACAGCAACTGAAGCAGCTATAAAAGACAAAAGCTATCTATCTAACTAGCTAGCAATCTAACTAGTTGAATAAAGAGTTAGCTAGACAGCTAGCTAATCAATCGATATAGAAAGATGACCTTATCTCGGATCATTTGCGCCAAAAAACATCAAAACATTATATTTGTATGTGCTCAAACCCCCTAAGCAATAGAGATATGAAGATAAACCTGAAATAGTCCAGATTGAGACTAAATTGAAACTAAGGCACTTCTTCTGTTGGGCGTGCGTTAGCGCTGCACTCTTAGGCCTTCTGAGACAAGAGCCCAGCTCTCCCTGGCCCAGAAAGAAACGAGCCGGTTGAATTGGATAGATTGGAGCCACATGAGGGGGGACGAAAGGGTTTCAATCTCTGTCGTGTGTCACAATCTCCAAGCTGACATCATCGTAGGCTCTCCGGGGAAGACAGAAAGAGGCCATGACGGATATAAAAAAAGAAAAAGAAAAGGGAGAGGCCAAGTGATAGCAGGAACAGAACTCACGACTACGAGTACAGGTTGTACACTATAGAGACGATAATCTACATGATACAGACCGGAGAAAAACTTATCGCTGTATAATTTCAATGCTTAAAATGCACTTAAACTTACTGAACCACACTTTTTAAACACACTGTAAACATAGTTCAACAACAACAGATTGGAGGAATACATTATTTAGAAAACGCCATATAGTAGTTTGTGTACATGCATGTGCCTTTAAGAGGCGGGGCCTGCTTGGGTTTCATGTGACATCCATTTGTGAGGGCATTACAGGAAGTTTACTGTAGTAACTTATAAAAGCTTATTGCTTAAAAAAACCATAATGTAAAAGTGGAACGCTGAACATCATACACTAAAATTAACCTTAATTAACAGCAACAAAATTTTTGTTGGATTCCAGTTCAATCAAATAAGAAAACATGTTCTTTGTCCAGTATGAGCAAAATAGAGAGAGAGATTTTTTGGGTACGTTTATAGCACTTACTAATCATACGATCTGAGCTCTTGCTATATTGCCGACTTTCCGACCGCTCGAGTGACTTTGATTCTTGCTAAGAAACAAATAAACGGAATCATTTTGACATTGTTTTGTGTATGGCGAGAATGGAGCCCCCGGAGTTTGCGCCGAGCGTCGTTTCCTCGACAAGTTGGAAATTTTAAACCCAAGCGTGTGCTTCCAAACAGCAAATATTCTGCCGATACATCACAATCACAATCAGAGCTTTTAATTGGCCCGAAGCGAAGGTAGGGAAGAGTAATTGCTTTAGTATGTTTGTTTTATAGGCGCGTCGGCCCCCTCGTTGCATTCGCCGCTTATTATGCTCCCGCTTGTTGCGGGCTCTCCCTTATTAATAGCAGCGTCGTTTGTTTTGGAGTAATGGGAGATCATCGCGCTCGGAAGCCATCATCGTTGCGTTCCTATTCCCTGCATACTGTGATGCACTAACTAGCATGAGATTCCGACTGTGTGGTCTTTGACTTTGCGTTGAGGGAATCACCTTTGCTCGTTGTGTCCATTCATTTTATTTATTTATTTACTTAACGCATTCACTGCCATTGACGGCTATAGACGTCAAAAATTCATTTGAACTATTTCTATTAGTTATTTTTTTTTCTATTTTGTAAACAAGAGTATGAAAACCTATATTTTTTTATTGTGCATTTAGAACAGATATGAAATTTGTGATTAATTGTGAGTTAACTAGTGAAGACATGCGATTAACTCTTTGACTGCCAGACGTTTTCAGAAAAGGGATGCCGTGGGTGCCAGCCGATTTAAGCATTTTTGACTGATCTTTCAAGGTCCACAGAAAAATATGTATTTGGACTATGGAAACGCACATATTACCAAATGAAAGATTGGACTCTCATCTTTCATCAGAAAAAAATTTCTACCTTATTCCGTTTTTCAGTAATCAACAATAGAAAATGGTTAGTTTCACCTCTGTTTAAAAAAAAAACGTCTTTTAACGTCTTTGGCACTCCATAGGATTTTACTAAACGTTATTTAACGTTTTTGGCAGTCAAAGAGTTAATTCCGATTAAAAAATGTAATCGCCTGACGCCCCGAATTTTTAGTAATCTTTAAGTCGCGTCAGGTGATTACAATTTTTAATTGTAATTAATCACATGACTTCAATAGTTAACTCACGATTAATCACACATTTTATATCTGTATTGCTAAAAAAAAAAAATTCTCAGTTTTCATACTCTTGTTAACAAAAGTGGGGAAAAAAATGTTAAACTAATAGAAATAGTTCCAATGAATTTTTTTACGTTTATAGCCGTCAATGGCAGTGAATGAGTTAAATACCACTTATCCTGTTCAGGGTTAAACGTGGAACGCTTGTCTGCCTCATATCCTTGATTCCCAGTTTAAGTTCCATGTAATAGTTTTGTCTCCATGAGTAAAACAATTCAGCTCACTACTAACATTTTTTCCCCCACTACACAACAACTACACTAGTGACATGACTAGGCCCATCAACTAGCCATTTGTCATGCACTAGTAGCTTTCTTATGAAGGATATGAGATCTTTTCTACATGTACTAGTACACTCTTTGTCCCTGTGACATCTGCGTGCTACTAGAGAGGTCAACTAGTAGAATTTTGAAACGTTTCTTGTTGTGATAGTAGCACACATTTTTGCCTCACTAGTAACATGTACGGTAGTTGTCCTATCAGTGGGCAGTGATGTCATACAGTTTGGCAAGTAAGTAAGTAAGTAAGTAAGTAAGCAAGTAAGGCAGAAATAAAAATAACACACAAAAAACAAACAAAACAAAAATCCTAGTATGACACGGTCGTTTTATTAGTGCGCCCAAGTCGTTCTACTAGTATGCTGAAGTGTTTTAGTAAATATGCTACTAGTATGGATATAAAGAATAATGAATAAAATGCTGACATGTCTTTCCGATATTGTCTTGTGTTATTGTCTTGATGTGTGGCTCCCATTTTGACTCAAATTGAAATGACCTAAAGTGACCTTTCTGGTCATGTCGCTGATAAAGCCCAATTTTGCTCAGTTGCAACCGATAACGAATAAGAGCCGCTTTGATTAAATTTGTTTGTCATTTTGCAATTTAGATGAGTGCATTTAAAACAGACACGTGACATGACATTGCGTTTAAGTCTGCTAGCTTAATGCTAATGCATGCTGGAGAATGCTATAGAAGAGCCAGCAAATGGCATCTAAATGATGGGGGTATAACATTTTAGGTCATGGATATTTAATAATGATAAACATTTTCAGACAATATGACAATACTCCCAGGCATGCATTCTTTATCCTCTGCAAAGAGAAACACATATTACTGCAATTATAAGTCACTTACTCTTTACGTTATTACTTACTTACTCTTATTCATTTATGTAATGTGCATTATTATAGAGTAAAAAAATTGCTGCTGTTCTGAGGCTCGCTGGAGTGGAATACTGTAATGATTAGATTTTTTTTTTAAATAGGGAAAGACGCTTTGAGATACAAGTAGATGGACTTAAAAGCTGGTCATTAAGGATATGGAATAAAAGCTTTGGCATAGTTAGGTTCTATACTTACGTTGGGACCGCTAAACCGTGATGTCGTCCCTTCGTGTCATTTCGCAGCATTTTTTGTTTGTTTGTGGTAAATGTGGAAACAAAAGCCCAAATTGGCAGTCAAAAAAACATGTCCTGCAAAAGTGCATGCTTGCATATGCGCCACCAGCAGCACCGACGTGCGCATACACTGGAGGATGGCTCGGAGTCCGAATCCCCCCCCCCCCCCCACCTCAGCAAGTGTCCCCCACCCTCCTACTCTCAGGCGGAGTTTGGAGCTCCTCAACACGGCGCGCGTACACGTGAGCGAGTCGACACACACATGCACACGCTCATTTATGGTGCGCATGTTAACACAACATGGGCGCCACGCTGCATCGCGCGCACACGCACATTTGATAAGTCGGGATGGCAATGGCGTCATCGTGGGTCATTACTGCCAAAACACAAAACACACACGTACACAATATGGTTATTTAAAAAAAAAAAAAAAGAAAAAGAAAAAAGGAGAATTACTCACCCTGCCACCAGAGTCGTGCGCACACGTCAGCAGCCAAGAGAGCACACACAGAAGCGCGAACACACGCCAGGGAGATTTGGTGGGAATTCGGTGCTCTTCCTCTTCTTCTTCTTCTTTACTCTGTCCGCGCGTTCACCTCCAGCCCAGCCTTATATCCATCAGCCCTGCTTGGATCCATCCGGAGCGGGCACTGCGGTGTGGATGTGCTTCTGCCCGCCACTTCGGCTTCAAAAGTGTGTGCGTCTACGCATGTGTGTGTGTGTGTGTGTGAGAGAGAGAGAGAGAGAGAGAGAGAGAGAGAGAGAGAGAGAGAGAGAGAGAGCGAGAGTGAGAGAGGGAGGGAGAGCAAGAATGAGAGAGGGAAAGAGGGAGGACGTGTGTCCTATCAATGTGTGTAGTAGTGCAAAGCTTTTTAACTATATGTGTAGCCTATATGATAAATAAAGAGTGTGTTGTGTGTGTGTGAAAATGCGAGCTGGTGCCAAACTCCACGTGACCCAAAGACAAAGTGAACTAAGTGCCCGCATGAGCTCATCTGCTTGTGACTCATTCAAACAACGTCAACGGGATGGGGATTGTCTATCACCGGTTTACGTTCTTGTGATAATTCGAACATATTTTTAAAAATGTGAAAATGTAAGAGTCCCCCCACACACGACGAGGGGGAAAAAAAAATATGTGTGTGGTTTAGTCGACATGGCCAAAACGACACACCATTTAATAACAATGGCAGTTGTAGTACCAAGGCTGACCTGTGGGGGGCAGTATGGTAGCGCAGAGTGCAGGGCAAATATGAAGAAGAGTGTACAGTGTCCACATTTCTTTCTTTTTCTTGAAAAACTCACCTATGCACTGTTTTCGCGCTTTGTAAAAAAGCTGCAAGATGCCACAAGAGGGCGCCAAAGTCAGGTCTAATACAGTGGGAAAAGTGAGTGACGCAAAGAGAGGAAATCGCCCCTCTATGCCACAAGATGGCGCCAAAGCAATGTTTTCATATTAGATATGGCTAACGTAAAACCTTTCTTCGTTTCTCATCTTTTACATCACTCTTTTACATTCCTCACTTTCTCCTTCATTCTTTCGGTCTTTTTCTCACTTCTTTCCTTCTCTTCTGTCAGTCTGTCCTTCCTTTCTTCTGTCTTTACTCTTTCCCTGCTGGTGTCCTTATCTTCCATCTTTTCTGCCACCATTCGTCTTCTTCCTGCCTTTTCTCACTCTTCTTTCCACGTGCTTAATTCCTTTGTTTGGTCCTTTCTACCCACTCCTTTTTGTAATCCAAATTTTTTTCTTTCTTTGAATCTGCCCCACTTCCTGTCTTTCTTCCCTCCATCCTAGCTCCATCCCTACATGGCTTACTTTTTGTCATCCTTCCGTCTCCGCTCGCTTCTTGTCCTCCTTCCTTCCTGTTCGTCACCACCTTTCAGTCGTCCATGTGTCTTGCGGCTCTCGTGACCCAATCATCTTCTGTCCCTTCCTTCATCACCCCGTTTTCTTCTTTTCTGTCCATCTTCTCACCGCTCTTACGCGTCCTTCCTTTTCCACCTCTTCCATGTAATTCTCCCTCTCAGTCTCTCCTCCTTCGTTTCAGTCCTTCCTTCTCTTCCTTGCGTCCTCGGCCTGCCAGAGGTCCCCAGAGGTCGCGGTCTATATTTAGAGCGCACTTGAGAGAATCATCTCATTTTTAGCAACAATATCAAAAGTCCGTGGCGCCCTCCGACCTCGGGGCACGGATTGTCACAACGAAGGGGAGGAGGGGAGGGATGGAAATAGAAGAAGAGGGATGAAAGTGGCGTCACGGATGACAGTGAGCGATGAGCTGCATGGGGGGGGGGGGGGGGTGTCGGGGGGGGGTGGGCAGCGAGGCCTAGCTGCAGCTGCAGCGCATGTCAACGCCGCCGGGTTCAAGCCTCCAGTGTGTGTCATTCATTCTGGAGCATCATTCACTCGTTGGGAGGATGCGAAAGTATCATTCGCTGGCCATGATGGATGCTTTTGTTTTCTGTAGCACTTCACGGGTTCGAAAAATGATCGAATTGAGACTTTGTATGTTACTATTGCGATTTAAAATGCGATTGTGCAGTATATTAGTTGCCAAAGTCGGTTAGTTCCGGAATGTACAGTAGACTAAAGCAGGCTCACGTGCCTACATGGGCGGCCATGTTGGCAGGAGCAATGTCCCGTCAAAGGTAATGGACATTAGCTTAGCATTAGCGTAGGCATACGGCTCCAAAAGAGTGTGTTGTAGCTACCGATCTGCATTTATGGCTGTTCGTAACTTCAGCTTGAGTTCTTGCCATGTTTTTTTGTCAATCTATATGGAATAAACTTGGAGTGGGACTAGCTAGGCACAATTTTCTCTCCTACTTTAAAAATGAGCTTAACTCATTTGTTCCCAAAAACGTATAAAAACGTTCTATTTTAAACATTGCCATGGTCCCAAAAACTTATTTATACGTTTTATTTATTTTTATGCTAGAGCATACAGAAGACTTTGATGCAGCCTCTGACCTGATGAGGTCGCTCAAAGCAATGGTAGTTGTTACAAAAACAGCCAGAAGGTGGCAGCAGAGTATAAGAGATCAACTAGGGCCATGTTGCATCAAGCTCTTTTCCCCAGTGTTTTCAACAGGTTTGTGAATAATGATGCAACTTAGCTATATTCTAAGGCTCATTGCTGCAAAATGGAAACAGATGCAAATATACTTTTTTTTTTCTGATATAAAAAATACTCTAATCTTTCTTTTGGTAAGTTCCATGTTTTATATCAATAGAACACAATATTCTGCGGACCTTGCAAAATCAGTCAATATCCAGTAAAACAGCCGGGAGTGAAGGGGATTGCTTCAGTGAAAACGGCTGGGATTGAATGAGTTAATACTGTTATTAAGCTTTTGAATATTCATTTAGGCCGACTTTAATTGTGTACTGCATCGGGCATTTTTAAGCCACACACACACAAAAAAAGTACTCCAATCTAACAGAAAATCGTCTCAAGGTGATGGACACGAAACAGCTTTCGTCTTCGATAAGTCTAAGATGCATGTTTTTAGAATACAAACTCCACACAGGGGCGCCAAGCCAGAAATCAAACCTAGGACCTCTCGACTGTGAGTCAAACGTGCTACCCACACCCCCACAGTGCTGCCAGTATTATAGTCTTATCAACAGATAAAAAAAAAAAAAGAAAAGAAAAGCAGAACAATACCTTTTGACAGGATGATTAAAAGCCAAGCGCACAAAAAGAAGCCCGTGAAGACACACGAAGGACGAAGGAGCGATGGAGGACAGATACAGCACAGCACAGGACAGGACAGGACGGGACGGGACAGGACACGAGCCCGGGAAAAGCAGACAAAGCGAGAGGGAGAACTTGATGAGATTTTAATGTGAAGGTCAACTTGTTAGCATCTCTAAGGGGGTATTAGTCCCATCAGCGTTGTGGAAGGGGAGGGAAGGGGGGGGGGGGGTGAACGTGAGATGCCCGAGAGACGCTTTTGCTGCTTTGGCAAGTACACTACTACAGTAAATAGAGGGGTCAGCAGCTTCTCTGTGTGTACGTGCTTGAGGTTGCACTTTTGCGCATACGTGTGAAAGTGGGAGGTGGCGTGTCAGGGGGCGGGGGCAGGGGCGGGGGGGGGGGTGGTGACAGAGAGAAGATAAGGCGAGAAGGCGAGTTTGTTTCGCCGCAGCTTCACCGCTGCTCTTTATTCTTCTTCTTTACCACTTGTTTTCCTCCATCACAATCGACACACACAATATATACACAAAGTCACACATTGAAGTATGACGCCATTTAAGATTGGCTCACTGAGGAAATAATCAGAAAAGGTGACAGAGTTTGATGTGCCAAGTGCCAGATAAGAGCCACAATTGGTGATAAGCAGAGCTGCAGGGGAAGCCGCTTGAGCATTTAGTTGATATCCTTGAGATCGAGTTTAAGGACCGTGCACCGGCTCACTATTTGTCATCAATAACTCATTCACTGCCATTGACGTCCAAAATTAATTGGAACTATTTCTATTAGTTTAACATTTTTTTCCACTTTTGTTAACAAGAGTAAGAAAATCTAGAAAAAAAAATACTGTACATTTAGAACAGATAGAAAATTTGTGATTAATCGTGAGTTAACTATTGAAGTCAAGCAATTAATTACAATAAAAAAAATGTAGTCGCTTGACGCGATTAAAAAAAAGAAAAAAGATTATTAAAAATTATCGGCGTCAGGCGATTAAAATTTTTATTCGTAATTAATCGCGTGACTAGTTAACTCACGATTAATCATACATTTTATATCTGTTCTAAATGTACAGTAAAAAAAGTTCTAGGTTTTCATATATAGTAGTAGAAACAACATTCTAATTGCAAAAGTATTAGCACCCTTGAACTTTGTAACCTTTTGCCACATTTCACCTTCCTTTTTATGGGGGGGCAGATCAACATCATCGTGAAGTGGAACAAAATCTATGCAATATTTTTTATATATTATAATTGTTTTTTAAGTGTTTTTTTTCACCCCATTTTCTCTCAGTGCAGCCAACTGACTCCAGAAATTCCCCGATGACTTCTAAATGATCCAGTGTTGACCTAAATGAATGATGATGATAAATAGTCCACCTGTGTGTAATCAATCTCAGTATAAATGAACCTGGTCTGTGATGGTCTCGGAGGTCTGTTAAAAGAGTATCGGGGAGCAAGCAAGCATCGTGAAGAACAAGGGATAACATTTCAAAACTGATGGGAGACAAAGACTTCAGCTGTAATTGCAGCAAATCCCACTTGGTGCTGATTCTCCAAAAAATAACATTTTCAATCAGTACATTTGAAGACTGAAATGTGGCAAAAGGTCAAACATTTCAAGGGGGGCTAATACTTTTGCAAAGCACTGCAATAAGGAAGAAGAACAAACTAGCACATGGACCTGAAGCTGGATATCGAATAAATGCCGAAAGGACTTTCCATCCGGCCACCTGGCCAGGCTCAGATAGCGCCTGATGACAGTCGACGCTATTATTTGCTCGCCGTATTGAACCGCTTCCGGGGAGCCGCGCTTTTAATTACAACCAATCGATGAGGGCGTCATCGTGTGGCGGAAAACCGCACGGGCTCACAAAGCCCGCGCTCCAATCCTCTCTCTAAATAAATTGGCCATTTTACGGTAATAAAAATAATGAGAGCTGAAAATAGCGTCCCAATTTGAGGTGGTAAAGTGTGATGATGACACAGAGTGGGAGGCGACGCCTGAAGCCTGCAAGCCAACGTCAGCGGGGGCTTCCGAGCGGGTCGTGTGAGGTCAGCGCGCGGGTGTGTGCGCAACGTTGGTTGGAGCGAACTCACGGGACGACGACTCTGTCTACACTCAATCACATTGCAGACATTCAAAGACGTGGAAACGTGAAAATTGCATGGATTTAAAATCAAGAGCAATAAATCAAATAAACTGTCACGTAAAAAAAGCAAAAAAGTATCACGGAAAAAAGGAAAACGAATACAAAAATTAAGATAAACTAAATAAAAAATAAATAATGTAAATGTAAATGAAATAAGATTTACAATACTGTAATCAAATGATATCAAACTAAAAATAAGCAAAAATATAACAATAAAAATAGTGGGGGAAAAAACTGTAACAAAAATACATTAAATATCAGATTTTAGAAAGATAAATACAATGCACAAAATTTTTTGAAAAATAAATTCAAAATGAAAAATAATTTAAAAAAGTGTAAAATGAAGCAAAAATAAAATAATGGAAAAAAATTGTAAAGAAAAATAAAATTAAGTTTAAACAAACTCAGAATGAAATCAAAATGAATATAATAATGAAATCAATATGAACTGAAAATAATAAAAAGGGAATAAAATCACAAAATAACATAATAAAATACCAAATAAATAAATAGGGGAAAACAAATTCAACAATAAAATGCTAAAAAAAAACGAAAAAAAAACACATAAGGCCAAGAACATACAATTCATGAATAATACAAAAATAACAATAATAAATACCAATAAAAATGGCCACATTCAATTTGCATAATGAAGAAATTTGGGATGCATGTTCTTCACATCTTCCTACATTGTTCACCTCGAGTGCAAAAATCCACCACGTTGTTTTCAAGACCCTTCCTCCCATATACTATTTGACAAATACTGTCATAAAATACCAAACTGAACTCGGTGAAACTTTGTTGAGGGGTGGAGCTTGATCCTGAAAAGTAGATATGAATTTTTGTTGAAAGTCTGGATAAAGCCATTTCTTTTCATCGTCCATGTCGTTGAGTGATGACAATTTAGAATGTCGACTTTAATCGAGCGCTTGGCCTTGGTGGAGGTCTGCGTTCCACATTCTGGTTGCAAAAACAACAAATCAAAAGGTAGCCTACTCTACCTATGTGCGCCATCTTAACCCATTCTCTAATCATAGGATTTTTATTGCATTCCCTGGGAAACGCTACGAAAATGGAGTCCAATAAATCGATTCTACATAGTCCGCATGCAAAATGAAAAACAACGTTTACATAACACTCTCCATTATTGCGACATATTTCAAGAGCCCTGCAATAGAATGTATGTGGTGAGCGGTGGCGGTAGAAAAGTAGACTATTGTTATGGTGATTGAGGTTGTTTTTAGACTGCAGTGAGCGGTGAGGGGGCAAACTCTGGGTTGAGGAAGGAGAAGCCCTGGAAGTCCTCCTGGTTGACGGCCGCCAGCACGTCCGGGTCCGAGGGCGTGAGCGCCGACGGGGCCGCCGTGAAGAACTTGTCGAAGTTTTCCCCTTTTCTGCCGCCCTGTTGGAAGTCAGCGGAGAATTTAGTGCGAGTCGGAGGAGTTAGGTTGACCCCCCCCCCCCCCCGTCCCCCCGCCCCCACGCATTTTTTAACGTCGTAAACATTCTTCATTGAGCTGACCATCAGCGGGTAAAAGTCAACTCGACTGCGAGCGTCTCCTGAGCTGCTCCTCAGCAGCATGTGACGGCGGTTCTGATGTGACTTTCTTTCGGCTAATGGGACGGACCCCTAACCCCTGAGCATGATCGGGCCGGCAAACAGGCTCATGGAGCGCTAATGATGTCATATATTTGCATAGGACAGGAGCAGGCGCGGACAGGAGGTCACAAAGGTCCTGTCTGTAATGGCCGGACTGACAATCAAAGCCTTGGCAAGTTGACGTGCGAGTGATCTGGATGCCGCCACTATTATGTGACAGTTGTATAAAATCAGGGGTGTCAAAATTTTGAGTTAATTTAAAGTTCTTTTAACGGCACTAATTGAATGAATGGCCGCCCCTTACTTGGAAAGCCTGTACTGGGGGAATTCCAGTGGCGACGCAGCGGACATGTCCATGTCAAAATTTAGCAGTAATAAATTGAAAAAATAATGCATATATATTTGTGGAGACAGGGATCAAGTTGTATTTTACAATTTAAAAAATGTGCAGAATTTCACAAGTTACTTCATGGTAAAAATCGGATGGCTCTTAATATGAAAAGAAAAATGCACTGAGCTGCCACAGTCTTACAAATGCAATTATGCCATCTAGTGGCAGAAAAATGATCAACACAAATCAATATCACACTCGTTTTTTTACAGTACATCTTTTTAATTTTAACTCAATTTTATTAATTATTATTAAATTACTGACTAAATGATGCAGCCATGTTTCTTTTAGTTTAACATTTTTTTCCCCACTTGGATGTTAACAAGAGTATGAAAACAAACAAATATTTTATTGTACATTTAGAAGATATAAAATTTGCGATTAATCGTGAGTTAACTATTGAAGTCATGGGATTAATTACGGTTAAATTGTTTTTATTGCCTCACACCTCTAATAAAAATGACAGATGTGTTTTGCTACTCGCGTAGTTTTCCTTTTAATGAACCAATCAGAGGACAGAAGAATGCTGATGTCATCTGCTTGGTCTATTCTAATCAAATTTGAGTCAGCATTACTGAGTCTGAAGGATTAAAGGGATACTTGACTCGTAGAGACATTTTCAGCAGTAAAAAGTAAATAATTTGTCCATAATTAGTGTGATAATTTCATAATTTTTAACATACAACTAATACCTTTAAAAAGTAATTTTTCCACTTGCTGTTGACTGAAGATGACATCACCTGTGCTGAGGAAGTAGGTAACGACCAATCCTGGTTCCGTTTGCTGACCAAACCCAGTAAACAGCTGAACCATGATTGGTCGTTACCTACTTCCTCAGCACAGGTGATGTCATCTTCAGTCGACAGCAAGTGGAAAAATGTGTTTTTAATCTTATTAATTGTACATGAAAAATAAGGAAGTTATCAAACTCATTCTGGGCAAAATATTAACTTTTTAACTGCTGAAAATGTCTCAATGAGTCAAGTATCCCTTTAACAGGGCAGCAGAGGCTTAAATCTGATTGGACGAAAAATCGAACATCCACATGCCAAGGCCTTTGTTGACCCTGAAGAGGAATGATCAAATGTAACGAGAAGCAGAGAGGTGGTAAGAAGGTTCCACAAGGTGGACTGACTGATCTGGGGATGAATGGCGGCGGAATCTCCAGCCTCTCCAGACGGTCCCAGTCGATCCAGCGGAAGAACGGATGCTCCCTGATCTCGCGTTCGGCGTCCTCGCCGCCACCGAGTCGCTTGGCGGGGTGCTTTGTTAGCAGCTTCAATCAAAAATGCAAAAGATTAAAAAAATATATTCATAAAAATAATGTACAATATCGACAAACAAGCCCTCACATGTATTGACAATTTGATATGATGCATTTAGCGTACGTACTCCCTTGCAGATGGCGACGGCTTCCCGGGACAGACTCTTGGGGTAGGAAACGCATTGTTCCATGATGGACTGGAAAAGCTCGTCCTCGTCAATGCCATCAAAAGGCGGCTGGAGTCCAAAAATAAAGTCAAACGAATCATCAATATCACAAAAGACAGAGACGAGGAGGCTTAACGAGGACGCGTCCGATACCTGTCCTGCCAACATTTCATAGAGCAACACGCCATAAGACCACCAGTCCACCGCTTTGTTGTAGGGCTGATAGGCAACGATCTGAAAGTAAGGAAGAAAAGGTCAATAGGTCGCATTTCTGCCATTGTCAGATTTGTATGCGACTTTTTGCCTTTCTCTTGTCAAAAGTTGTGTATATATATATTTTTTTTAATTCAAAATGATTTGATTGACAATGATTTTTGCTTCAATTTATAGATGTTCAAGGAATTGTAATGATCTACTCCGGTCTGACTCGCTAACGCTAATTAGTGCTCTACTCGCGGCACTTTAATCACTCAAAAGAACGGCTCCACGCTGCAAAAAAACATTTTTTATTGGAATAGCTTGATCGTGACTTTTTCCTTCTACTCTCTAATGTGGCTACAAATTAATAGTGTATTAGACCGCGTGGAACCACACTGCCCCTCAGTGGCCAAACTGGGTACAACATGAACAGCGCTCCAAATAAAGGCGCACATAGACAAAGGCGAGACAGTATAAAATAATTTAAATAAAATCGATTTTGGGACATTTAAAAATCTAATCTGAATCATATTAAGTGAGAAATGATTTTTTTTTGGGCACACCCCTAATATATATATATATATATAAGTCAAATTATAAAAAAATAAAAAATATATATTATATCAATATCAACCTATATAGTATTTAAATATTTCTTATGCTAAAATGTTTTTGCAAGTAAATATTATTATTTTTATTATTATTATTCCAATGGAAAGTTCCATAATCAAAGTTATGGTTACTGTATTTTAATTATTACAGTACACTCTGTATTAAAAAAAAAAAAAAAGCATGTCATTGCTAAGTGCAAAAATTCCGAACAAGGCTCAACAAAGTAAACATTTTCATTTTACATAAACATGTTTCATATTTCAGTTAGCTCTATCATTTTAGTCAGTAACTTTTACACTTGTCTGCCAATTTGGGTGACAAATGTGCGATAAATGAGGTTGAGGATTCCCAGCGTGCCCGTTTTCTTGAATGCGGTTGGAAAATAACGATCTCTTTATGTGCGTCTTTTGGTGCGTGTGAATGACAGACAATTAAATGGAGATTATTGGAGCTTAAGCGGCGGGTTGAAGTGCTGAAATGAATCACATGGTCAAGGGTTCTGCACTTGTGAGAGCGAGTGTGAATTTTCAGAACGTAATTATGAGCTGATGAATTGAAACTCCCGGGTTGGAGGCGGGAGACACCCAAAAAACATGCAGTACAGTAATACGTGTATTTTTTTCTCACAAATATGAGATTTTTTTTTTTGCCTCATAACATTGCACCCACACTTGAAAAAAAATCTTTATACGTGGCCCTAATATGCCGTCGTACAAACAGACAGTTTGCATGTTTATGACAAAGTTTTTTTAAATTTTTTTATCACTCTCCCAATTTACAAATTTAAATAAAGGAATTGAATGATTCTTTTTCACAGTATATGTAAGATGGAAAGTGTTGCATTAGGGAGGTTGATTGTTTGAATGAGAGTCGCAATAACTTGCGGGAACGTGTTCACAAGTGTGTGTGTGTCACAAGGGAACAAGCCCGCGGCCCCCTGGGGGGAGTTTATTGTATCGCATACAAAATGTCAAACGCGGCAGAATCAATGAGTGTTTACATAAGAGAGTCGATACTCCCCGTATGTTTATCAAAGACGTGCACAACAAGTCACGTTCTCCCTTTTGTCTTTCCCCACCGTGCTTCTCGCTGCTCCTTCAATTGCCCCCTGAACACACACACGAACTGCACTGCAAACACGATTCATCACACAAACACTTTAAAAAAAAAATCTAATAATAATAATAATAATTCAGTTGGATTAATTTGCAATTTTCCAATATTTTTCTCACACTTCATCAGTCACGCTTGTCAACGTGAGGACGGTGAGACAAGGTCTTGCGGCGGTGTGTGTTGCAGGTTCCCAGCTGGGCTAATTGAATCGGCTAATGGCTGAAGAAAAAAAAAAAAAAAAAAAAAACCGCTGACAAGGTCACATGAGAGTCACGGAACTGCAGCAGAGGGCTGCAGGTGAAAGAAGAAGAAGAAGAAGAAGAGGGAAAACCAGGCCAATCAGTTGACAAAGGCGCAGGACGGAACGCTTTGCGATGGTAAGGTGTGAAGGGGCAACCGAAATTGGAATATTTGCTTCACAAAATTATATTAAGTTTATGGTAATGAAAACTGAAGCTCCTCAACTCACTTCAACATAGTTCCTTGGGAACCAAGATGCTAAAAAAGAAGAAAAAAAGAAGTGCCAAAGCACTACTTTTGTCCAAAAGAAACTCTTCAACTCCAACATGGTTCCTTGGCCCAGAAGATGCCAGTAAAGAAGCACTTTTATCTTAACTCATTCACTGCCATTGACGGCTATAGACGTCAAAAATTCATTCAAACTATTTCTTTTAGTTTCATTAATTTTTTTCCACTTTTGTTAACAAGAGTATGAAAACCTAGAAGAAAATGTATAAAATTTGTGATTAATCTAGTGAAGTCATGTGATTAATTACAATAAAAAAAAATCATCACCTGACGAAGAAAATATTATAAAAAAAATTAGGGGCGTCAGACGATCACATTTTTTAATTGTAATTAATCGCATGACTTCAATACTTAACTCACGATTAATCACAAATTTTATATCTGTTCTAAGTGTACAATAAAACCAATTCTAGGTTTTCGTACTCTTGTTAACAAAAGTGGGAAACAAATGTGAAACTAATAGAAATAGTTTGAATGAATTTTTGACGTCTATAGCCGTCAATGGCAGTGAAAGAGTTAATGAGACTCCTCAACTCACTTCAAGATAGTTTCTTGGCACCAAGATGCCATAAGACGGCGCCAAAGCACTGATTTGATTGCTTTAAAGCAACACTAAGGAACTTTCAGTTTATGTTGATTATGGCGGTGTCATATGGACAAAAGCGGTATTGCTATGCCTGAAGGAAGACCACATTTCCCATGAGGACAAGCGCATTGCGTTGTTTTTGAGCTCACGCCAGCGAGTGAATTCCGGGCCACTGTTGATCTTTGACTGTCCTTTTTATCCGGGTAGCTTCCATTTTTTTTTACTGTCTTCTCAGACAAAACTTTTCAGTTGTCAGGAAAGCAGTAATCGTGTCTTTGTAACGAATGGGTAAAGGAGGAAGTGACGTATGCCAGAAAGCAGTCAGCACATTTGTAGTTTTTTGTGTGGCAGTGTTCGTTCCTACCACCCTCCTCAAAGTTGCTTAGTGCCAGTAAAAATGATACAGACCCCCTTCGGGCCACGTCAAATGCACCATTCAACTAGTTTTAAGTTGATCAGAAGAGTTAGGAAAATATTTTATTAAGGTTGAAAAGTTCCTTAGTGCTACTTTAACACAAAAATAATAAAAATGAAGACTTTTTTTGGATAGGTTTCTCACACAAAAATAAATAAATAAATAAGCAAAATGTGAACTTGCGAATGCCAAACTCGCTACCCTTCACAACTGTTGACAATAGAAACGAAGTCCCAAAGTTGCCCCGCTCGGTGCGGCCTACCTCGGGTGCGATGTAGTCCGGGGTGCCACAGAAGGTTTGCGTGCTGTCCCCCTCAAACATGCCCTCCCTGCACATCCCAAAGTCGGCAATCTTAATGTGGCCCTCGCTGTCCAGCAGCACATTGTCCAGCTTGAGATCCCTGCGGGGGGGAAGGACACGCCGCATGACTCATTTGGATTGATGGCGCAAAGCGGCTTTCAAAGAGTCTTTTGCTAAGCAAGACAAGAGCGACACGCTTTGCACGCTGCACTGCGGAGGAGCGACTCGGGCCCCCGAACGTGACATAAATCAGCTTTTTACCTGTAGATGATCCCTTTGCTGTGGAGGAAGAAGAGGCCCACCGCAATCTCTGCTGCGTAAAACCTGCAGCGGGCGAGCGAGAGAGAGAGAGAGAGTGAGCGCATGTATCAGGAAATAAAAGTAAATCAAAAGAGGACGGATGACAAGTAGAAGCGGCCGGATGATGAAAGGCGGCGCAAGCAACTAGATGAAAGGCAAATCAAAAATTGAGCAACAGGCTATGAATGACTTTCGGATGATTGATCAAAGATGATCAGATGACGCAGATGCGAAGGCGAGATTAGTGGGAGGAAGAGGAGGAAGACGCTCCTCCAGCTGAGTACTTTTTTTTTTTTTTTTTTTCTCCAAGAGTCGCCAGGAATCGCGAACAAAAGCGGCCAGATATCAAGACGAGGAAAAGCGGCGTGAAGATAAGCATGCGCACGTACGCCGCGTGAGGTTCTTTGAACTTCCCGATGATCTGAATGTGAAACATCAGGTCGCCGCCGTCGACGTATTCCATCACGTAGTACAGGCGGTCCTGTGGAAAGACAGCAGTGAATGACTTTTTAAGGGCACCCTAAAAAGAGAATTGTTGAACCAATTTAAGACTACAAATTGAATTGTTGACCAACTTAAAAGGATTTTTGAATCATTCAGCCATTTTCAACAGTAAGAAGATAATATTTTGTCTATCGTTAAATGCGCTAACTTCATTACTTTTCATGAACGATTAATACCTTTTAAAAAAAAAAATTTCCACTTGCTGTCGACTGAAGATGACATCACCCGTTGCTGAGGAAATTGGTAACGACCAATCATGGCTCTGTTTGTTGACCAAACCCAGAAAACAGGTGAGCCGTGATTGGTCGTTACCTATTTCCTCAGCACGGGTGATGTCATCTTCAATCGACAGCAAGTGGGAAAAAAATGTGTTTCTTTTATTGTTAATTTTTTTATTTAGTATTAATTGTACATGAAAAATAATAGTTATCAAATTAATTATGGACAAAATCTAAACTTTTTACTCCTGAAAAGTATCCCTTTAATAAGATTGAATTAAATTAATCCAAAGTGAATATAATAAGTTTAATTAATTATGAGTTCATTAAACTTAATATAGTCACTTTGGATTAAATTAACTCTTTGACTGCCAGACGTTTTCAGAAAAGGGATGCCGTGGGTGCCAGCCGATTTAAGCATTTTGACTGATCTTTCAAGGTCCACAGAACATGTTGTGTTTGGACTATGGAAACACACATACTACCAAATGAAAGATTGGACTCTCATCTTTCATCAGAAAAAAAAGTTTGTTTCTACCTTATTCCGTTTTTCAGTAATCAACAATAGAAAATGGTTAGTTTCACCTCTGTTTTGAAACAAACGTCTTTTAACGTCTTTGGCACTCCTCCATAGGATTTTACTAAACGTTATTTAACGTTTTTGGCAGTCAAAGAGTTAATTCAATCATGTGTTACCAATTGAAGCACTTTTATTAGGTCCGTCAACAATTCAATTTGTAATCTTAAATTGGTTCAACAATTCTCTCTTTAGAGTGTGGAGTGAACATTTGTCATACAGACCGAACACCATAACTTCTGTTTTCTTTTCATTGAAGTTCAAGAAATTTAGTGTCATGCAGGCCTTAATTTCCTCCAGACAGGACACAAGTGGCCATAATGAGACAACTTCATAGCAGTGAAAAAGAAAAAACAGGGACCTGAACAAAGGTGTTTGAAATGAAATCAATGCAAACAGCAGGGGCCCCAAAATTGACCCCTGTGGAACACCATAGTGGAACACTAACGTTCTGTTTGCCAGATAGGATATAAACCACTGTAGAGTGCTGCAAACAAGCCAACACAATACTGTTGATTTAGTCAAATTATTTTCTCAATTACCTTAACCTGGATAAATAAAGCTTAAATAAATACGATCACAACAAATACGCACACACACATACAATCGACACACACACACACACACACACACACCTCAGTCTGGAAGGCGCAATAGAGCGAGGTGAGAAAGTAGGGACGTGTGGGGAGCGCCAGGACCCTCCTTTCCACCAAGGCGCTCTCCGTGTCCTCGTCCTGGAAGAGGACGTCCTTCTTCAAGACCTTGACGGCGAAAAGGCGCTCGCTGCCTCGCTCCTCCGCCAGCAGCACCTGAAAGAACCACAAGGAAAGTGGACATTCCGTTTACAAAACAACCAGGCTCAATTTGTTTTTTTGCACTTAATGTATGAATTGTGCATTTCATGACAGCAAGCAATTTGTGCAAGTAATTGCCAATCAAACTGATATTTATTTTTCAAACAGCGATCTTGTATTGAATGTTGTGGTGTACCGAATGTTGTTTGGGAATTTTAAAGTGTGGTCATAAATAAACCGAAGTGCTTGCTTGTAGAAAATAACAACGCAGTACAGTAGTTGGCTTGAAGGGGGAAAAAGCGGAATATATTCCAAGTTTACTTGAACGTGACTCAGAATGCATTCCCCTGTAAGGCTTTCTGTCCCTGCCGCGCTTTCGCACGTGCCAACTGTGGCGTGGTCAGTGTGTCATAAGCGCTACGTGTCATCCTGCCGTGTGCATGGCGGGCATCCGAAAAAAAAAAATCAAGCACGTGCTGCCACTATTAGGACGGATGTATGTGCTTGCTGTGCGCATTCATGCTGAAATGACTGGAAATAACATTTCATTAATGCTCCCCATATTTCAAGGCACATTAATGTCAACATGGGCAAAAGGCACTTGGGTTTTTTTTTTTTTAATCAGAAACTGCAGCTTGGGGTTGTTCTAAAAGCTAATGACGCTGTCAGTTGCTACAATGGGAAGAATTTACGGAGAACTGTTGACTGAGAAATGGTCCTGGCGACATTGCAAAGCTGCCTGCTAATGTTTACTGGCTATGGAATTGTAATTTACTGGACATTTATTAGTGGCCCTGGGATGTGTTTACAGGGTAATTGTTGACCTGCTGCTCAGTGACAGAAATCCTGTCCACCTCTACCCTCCAATGAAAGCTTCCTCTGCCTGTTGACATATTTTTTATTTTATTTTGAAAATCCAGCCTTCCTTAGTCATGAAAAAAACTTTGAAAGTGGAAACGCTTTAAGGTGCCACAAGAGGGCGGCAAAACTCACATGGCTCAATGTCTCAAACGTCACAGGGCTTTGGCGCCATCTTGTGGCATCTTTGTGCGAAGGAACTATGTTGAAGTGAGGGTTGTACAAGCCAGTTTAGTCTAAACAAATCTTAAAATGTCTCAAATTCTAGGGCTGCTTGGATTTACGTAAACGGTGCTTTAAGCAATCGCAAAAATAGGCTAGCCATGCCAAAGTGAGTTTTAGGTTTCCACACCAAAATTGTGATATGGAAATCAAATATAAAAAGGTTTCACGGTAATATTCTTTCCATGAGAGCTTACATTTCATTTCAAGTTGTAGAGCTCTGTTAAATTAATAAGGGCTCAATTGTATGGACAGATTATTAATACCATTTGCTATATGAAGTGTAATTAGAATTTGAAAAAGCACGTCTGACTATAGGAGAGCAGCGGAGTCGCTCCCCCTGGTATGTAATAGTTTTTCCCATTTGAAACTGCAATTGGCCACAGCATTAGAATGTTAGAAATCCCACACATAGTGCTTCTTCTCTCTCGGCTGCTTGTTATCCCATTTCCTCTTGGCCATTTTGTCACTTCCCGCCTCACAATAATCCTCTCCTTTCCTATCTGTGCGTGCCCCCCCTCCCCCGTTCCCTCCCTCCCTCCCCCAGCAGCCTCAAGTCTCTCTCCTTCCTTTCTTCCCCCCTTTAAACATCCATCTTACGTAAGTTGAGCTCTATTTCTCCCGTCCCCTGTTAAGACTCTCATCTGACAGTTATGAAACAGCACAGGGGAGCTGTAGACCAGGCAGAAGGACTCAAAACGACACTCTCTCCATCACGGCTCATCTACAGGAGGGATGGCAGTGGGGGGGGGGGGTGGAAAGTAAAAATGGAGAGCAAGGCTCCCCGGGAAGGAGCACCTCCAGGAGGAGAGTCTGTTTGCCAGCCAGCTTGAGCTCATGACTGCTGACAGCACAAAAGACTCACACTTGAATTAATCATTGGCCACTGTTGCAGGGGCGGGACAACGCACCCGAAGGAGCTCGCGTTCGAAACGGGACGTGAAGGTCAATCCAGCAATACAAGACGTTACCTTGCCAAAACTGCCTTTCCCGAGCACCATGAGGAAGTTGAAGTCGTGGATGCCCACCCTGCCCTTGCCCGGCATGTGGGAGTGGGCGGGGGGACAGGAGGGCACAGGGGTCAGGGGCAGGGCCACGGGGAGGGATTCGGACGGGGTGGCGGGGCCGACTTGAAGCAGCGAGGGTGTGGCGCCGTCTGGCTGGGGCTCCTGTGGAGGGACACGAGCGATTTGATGCGGTTCATACAACAACAACAAAGTTCCACTTCAACTTCACCTCCTGGGGTGTTAATTGAAGGAAGGCAGGACAAGCCTGCACCCTGGTGGAGAGAAAGTGTAGTACAGCACGGTTCATCAATAATATTGTTATTTTAAGGGAAAATAGCAATGTAGAATATTGGACTTTTTACAACAATGGCATAATTAGGCAGAACTACACTTCATCAATGTATTGGTCAATGTGCAGATCTTTCTAGTGTGCCTGCCTTGGCCACCGGGGGGCAGTATAAGACAGACAGATTGAAATACTGCTCATTAACTCATTTGCTCCCAAAAATGTATAAATATGTTCTATTTTAAATATAACCATGCTCCCAAAGACATATTTATAAAAAAAAAAAAAAATTTTTTTTTTTTATGCTAGAGCATACAGAAGGCTTTGATGCAGCCTTTGAACTGAAGAGAATGGTTGAAGCAATGGTAGTTATTACAAAAGCGGCCAGCAGGTGGCAGCAGAGTATACGAGATCGACCAGGACCATGTTGCAAAAAGCTCTTTCCCCTTCTGGATATTCACAGATTTGTGAATAATGATGAAACTTAGCTATATTCTAATGCTAATTGCTGCAAAACGGAAATAGATACAAATATACTTTTTTTTTCCCCTGATGAAAGAATGTAATCTTTCTTTTGGTAGTTTCCATGTTTTTAAAGCAATAGAACACATTATTCTGTGAGCCTTGCAAAAGCAGTCAAAATCCAGTAAAACAGCCGGGAGTGAAGGAGGTTGCTTCAGTAAAAATGGCTGCGAGTGAATAAATTAAGACATCTCAACTCTTCTTCTAGTAGTCGATCTTCGCAGAGGATAAAAAATATGACTGAGTTAGCGGTATTAAAATGAATGAAATTAATCAACAATTATTTGAATCCCCGCAACCCTTGTGAGGACTAAGCGGTTAAGAAAATGGATGGATGGATGGTTTATTTATTTATTATATTCAAAACTATTAACTCTCTAAGACACTTGAACTGTCTGAAAACTGTCAACCTCTTCATCACTCTGCGGGAGCCTTACAGCATTTTGTCATCTCAAGATTGAAAGTCTAAGTTTTCTTTTTCTTTTTTTTCTTTTTTTAGACCAAAACAAGTGAAATCGGTACATGAATACCAGTTTGACAGTGTCATTAATCAAAACAGAGCATTATTATCTCTGCAAAGGCAGAATTTTTAGGGGATACATCTCTTGTATTGGATCTCATCCCTAATGTGCAAGGCACTTGTGTTTTTATTTGCGCAGATAAACTCAAAGTGGCAGTACAAGATTCCGACTGTGTGAGTCATAGCAGCTTGGTTTTATTGGAAGTAAATATTTGTAATGAGATAAAGGCCGAGCCAAGCCTGAGGAGAAGTGGCAGCGCATTAAAACAGTAAGTGGCAGCCTCACTGTCTGGTCAATGAATATAAATGTATTAGTCCACTTTTTGGCCAAGAGGCACTCAATGTTTTACACTGTTATTTGTTTACAGCGGTACCTGCAGGTCCGGGTCGGGCACGGGGATGTTGTAATACTCCCCCTCGTCTTGGGCAAGCAGCTTGAACCAGCCGCTGATAGGACGCCGGAAGATCTCGCTGACTCCGAAGGACAGCGCGCCCATGAAATCGTTGCGAGACGTACGGTCCCAGTCCCACACCTCCACGGACAGACGCCTGTCCCACTGGTGGCCGCGCACGGAACTGCACACACATGGGCGAAACGCCTTCAAGCCAAATGAGTTACTACTGGAGTGTGCATGAGCTTTTTCCTGATAACGGGATTTTTTTTCCTAAGTAAAGTACGTTACAAAAAATTTAAATAGAATGTAATTTGATTTCTTCCATTATTTCTTTTTTTTTTCTCTGCTTAAACTGAAGTAAAAATTAAAAATAATACAAATTATTTCATCATATCATTAAATATTTCAGCATTTTTTTTCTAATAAAATTATAGTAAATTTTAAAATAAAATAACAATTAAATTTACTTTAAAAAATCCTCATAAAATGTTGGTATGCAATGAAAACAATACAAGTCCAAAAAAACTAGTATAAAAGTATAAATTATATAGTATAAATCTGGAACCAATTAACAATGATTTAGTAATTTTTTATTGTTATTTATTTAACCAAATCTTTTCTCTAAAACCATTATATAGTAAAAGATTAATTTTAATCTATTTATTTAAAATAAATATTTTGCTAACATATTTTTTAAATTAAATTGTATTAAAATATACATATATTTTTATATATAGCTACATATATAATTTGCGTATTTTTCATCTAAATTGATTGTTCCGTCCTAATAGACTACATTGAAAATTCTTGGATTCATTCAAATGTAACTATTTACTTAAAATAAATTAAATACTGTGTCTTTCTAAAAGTATTATTTTCTGAAAAATTAATCAAAAAAAATAATGAATATATTAATTTAAAAAAAATTGTTCTTCAGAAAATGTAAAAATAAAAAATAAGTCTCTATAAAACAAATTCTAAATTTAAAAACAAAAAAATATGATTTTCTAAAAAAAGAACCATTGATTCGGGATAATTCAAATGTGACACTCAGAACTCTCTCACATCAAATTCACGTTCACGTGACGGACTCACAAAGTAAAACTCTCATTCCAGACTGGATTGAGTGTGGAGCGGATGGTCTTGGTCTTCTGTTTGCTGTGGCTCTTCGGGTCGGGAATCAGTTTAAGTTTAACGTACGGGTCTGACAGGCCATTTGGATCCATGGGCATCAGGTTACGAGCCTCCCGCACTGCGCAGCGGACGAGGACAATCACAGCGAAGGAAGAACAAAAACATTGTCTGAGTAAATTTGTGTTTTGGTTTACCTCGGGTGACTTCTCACCTGTGACAAAGACGTCTTCCTTCTCGCCTTGAACCGTCAGGTGGATCCGGCCCCGCTTCTCTGTGTGGTCTTGGCCGCAAAGACTGGGGACGCTGGTCTCACATCGGCGATGGACGTTCATGTCACAACCTGTGAAGATGGTAAATAAATTCACACATCAATAAGGATTAATTTAATGAAGTGGGAAATATAAATTCAAGTCTAAAGATAGAAAGGGGCACCGACCGGGTAGCGGCAACCACACAGCACAATTTTTTTTATTTTTAAAATTGTAATCTTTTTGCATGTTTTTGCCCTTGAAAATTCCTCTATTGTAAAATTAGACAAATATTAAAATATAAATTATTAATAAAAATAATAATATTCAAATATTCTTCCTGTAATTCATATATTTGTTGTTGTTAGCATTAAGGGACCAGAAAATATTTTTTTAAATTAACTAGATATTTATTAAAAATAATCAGAATCAGTTATCTAAATAAATACACACATCAAAAAAGAGTAGTTTAATAAAGTGTGAAATAGAAATTCAAGTTTAAAAATATACAGCGGTGCCATGCAGAAGGGGGTAACCCCCACATCGGTACACACATTTTTGAAATTCTAATTAATTTGCATGTTTTTGTCCTTGAAAATTCCTCTGTTGTAAAGTTAAACAAATATTATAGGACAAATGATTGTAAAAAAAATCAAATAAAATAAAAATATTCTTCCTGTAATTCATATAGTTGTTGTTAGCATTAGGGGACCAGAAAATATATATTTTTTAATTAATTATATATTTAATTTTTAAAAAATCAGAATCAGTTATCTGAATATCAAAAATGACAACCCCCCCAAAAAAATCGGTCAGACCCTAGTTTCAAATAGAATAATCTGATAATCTATGATTAATAATCTCATGAATTTGAAGTAGTACCTACATGCACATTTCATGCCCTGATGTATGAGCCCGTAGAGCAGCGAGCCACAGTGGTCGCAGAAGGTGGGGCTGGCATAGGTGTTGATCTTGAACACGTGTTGACTCCTCAGGTCCTGAAAGGTAACAAAAAAAATGTTCCTCACCAGACGAAGTATGGCAGCAAGGACATGTGGTTCCTTGCGGGTATGCAGGATCGGGACATTTGGATTGGGATGCTCATGAATAAGGCAGATGAGATAAGGGAGGGCGTGGAAATGAGATCTAGGAATGTGTGAGTGTGTGTGTGTGGTTAAAAGAGGGATGATTCATTTTTATCTCTCATCATCAGCGCCCTCATTCTTTTCACCTTCCTCTGCTCTCGCCTATAGTTGAAAATCCTCCATCTTGCTGTGTGTGCACTTTTCCTTGTTATCATTTCTCTCTCTCTCACACACTCACAAGTTTGCTTTACTATCTTTGTGGGGCCATCTCATTGACATAATGCATTTCCTAGCTCCTTCCCCTAAGCCCAACCATCAAATATGATTGCCTACCCCTATTGCTTACTCTAACCTCAACCATAACCCAATTCAAACCTAAACTCTAAAGCCAAGTCTTGACCCTCAAAAAGAGGTCTAAACTTTTAGGGCCCAGCAAAATGGCCCCACATGGACACGGGTGGGCCCCACAACTCCCGGTGAAATCCCGATATTTTGGCCCTAATATGTTACAAAAACAAGAACCCCCCCCCACACACACACACAACGCTCCCCTTGACCCCATTCATGACGCCGTTTATTTGGCCTACCCAACAAAAAATATAAAGCATGAAGACAAATTGTTACCGAAAGCTTAAAAAAAAAGGCAGCAGGAAGATGACAAAGGAATTTACTCCTCTTCTGCCTTCAAAGTCTTATCAACCCCCCCCCCCCCCCCAACACCTCCTCGCGGTAGAAAGACGTGACAAGGAATGCGTCTGGATTAATGAGCGAGTGAGTCATGCAAGCGTGCAGATATGATGAGCGGCGCGCGATGAGCGGAAGCCGTCTCACATCTGGTCTGGGGGCCGCCACCGAGCCGGGACAGGTGAAGGTCACAAACTCGTGACATCTTTTGTGCACCACAAAACTGCAAACTAAAAATGGAAAGAGCGAGAGAGAGAGAGAGTGAGATTGAGAGGGCAAGGGAGAGACACTCAAGTCAGCAACTCATCTGAGAAGATGAATAGCCAAATATCGATCGGCGTGTACCTTGACATTGGAATCCCTGTTTGCCGATGCCCCTGTGAGTGAGCGAGCGAGTGAGAAAGGCGCACAGATTAGGACGGCAAAACAATTAAGGTACAAACACAATCTTCCTCGCTAATTAAAAGAACATACAAAGTGGGCCAAAACAGCAGCAGCGCGATCAACAAAACGTGGCGTGCCACATTGCAAAGACGGGGCCTGCGTTGGCTTCTTTCCAACGTCTCCTCAGTGCTTTCATTGAATAGTTAAAACCATTGATTGACCAAAGAGTCCACTCAGCATCTGGCCTGCTGTGAATCGAGCACTTTTGGGGAGGGAAGACAAATAAGACATGCTTACACATGAGGAGAGGCCGAGTGGGGGAGGTAATAGGAAGTGACCCTATAAAGGGAGTCATGAAAGAGGAGGGGTCATGTTCACGTACAAAATGCAGCAGCGAGGAGGCTGTGCAGCACGTGAGCGACGTTCTGCTTTTGACCAGCAGAGAGCATGAGAGAACCAGCTATGATGCTCGCAATTAATGCTCATTGGCTCACTTTGATGCCATACTAAAACATTTCTGCAACGGCTAACACAAGGATGTCAAAAAATCTAATCAAATACTGTTATACGTGTACGTTGCTGACTTGCAGTTCAGAATCAATATTTATCTAATAACAACATGACAAAATATAAATACATCATACTCACCATAGATGTTGATTATCAACTTTTTATTAATGTGTGCACATTTGTTTTGCTAGTTGAACTTGGCTGTAATAAGTTTTGCCCTGACCAACCAATCAGAAGACGGGAAAAATGCTGACCTCATTAAGGAGAGCTTGCAAATTTGAATCTGATTGGTTAGCAACAGACGTTCCTAGCCCATTTTTTAGTTTTTTTCCCCAAGCACTCCTAAAACACAGCAAATTATTATTTAATTTTTGACTGTATGTCCTTCAAAGTACCTGGCTTAAACTATGTGGTTCTCCTAGTCAACACCCAAAAACTATCCTTACCATTCTTCAGTTTTGCTGCATTTAATTGTAACTTACTGTTTATGTTGTTACGTGGGAGACTCTTTTATGTCATCAAGTGTGAAATTATACAACCAAGTACAGGAAATCTTTTCTTAGCTGCCTATTTCCGAAAATCCTCACGATCTGCTATTTTCAAATGACTAGCGCTATCATGTCAAAACTAAAAGGTAAGCAAAGCTGCAGTTTTAGCACAGATTTGCATTAGTTACTGTTATCAGCATTTGATAAGCGGTTTGGGAAAGTTGTCGACGTGCACGCGGGAAGAATTTGTGTGTGGCGATGTGTCTGCTACATGTGCTGCATGCACTGATCTACATACTGATTGACGACGAAGTGTCATTTGGTGACTTGCTGATGACCTGAAAATACAAATGATGCTTTTATGTAATGGTGGGCATTCTTTTCTCTTCCAACTCTGAACTGCTTGACACCGCAAAATCCCCATATATATATATATATACAGTATATATATATATATATATATAAAAAAATAAATTATATATATATATATATATATATATATAAAAATATATATAAAAATATATATATATATATATAAATAAATATATATATATATATATATATATATAAATACATATATAAATATATATATATAAATATATATATAAATACATATATATAAATATATATATAAATACATATATAAATATATATATAAATAAATATATATTTATAAATATAAATATATATATAAATATAAATATATATATAAATAAAAATATAAATATATATATATATAAATAAAAATATATTTTAATCCTTTTTATATTTTGACCCAAAACCTCCAGGCCTCTGCTGCTTGAAATCAAAATATATAACAAAGAAAAAAAAAGAAGAAAAAAAAAAATATATAACAAAGTTGGCTATGTAAGAATCCTTATCGTATATAGTGATTAGGGAGTAGGGAACGAGTGAATGATTCCCAGCACAACCATATTGAGGCACGCAGGGTCCATTGTGTGAAACTAATTTTCTTGGAAGGACTCCCAAGCAACATTGTAATTCTTGCGTGTTAAATTTTCTTTTTGTAATTAACCTAAAATTGTACACTGGGACTCAAACAACAAGAAGAAAGGATGGAGCGTGATCCAAGATGGCAGCCAAGTGGGGGGGGAATGTCCTGAAAACTTCCCAGAGGCTGCTGGTACACGCGCCAAGCGTCCTCCAACTTACAGCCTCGCCATATGCCACACAGCACACGCTTAACACACTTTGATTCACACATTCTATTTGGCGTCTTCAAACATGTTGCTGCATCACAGAAAATTTACTCTCGTTCCACGTTCGCACTCACCGTGTAGAAAATGTTTAGTCAGTGTATTCAAATTTTGCAATTTGCTACTCGGGGATTCACCTCTCTTTCTTCCTCATTTATTTGCTGACAATCTATCTCGGTGTTTTTTAGCCCTATCTGATAGGAAAGTAGTACATTGGTGTTGTTGACCTATGTCGATGTGATACAACTCAACTCGGTCAAACTAAAAAGTAAACAAAGAGAATTGCATGTTTTTGCGTAATGCTAATGATGTAAAAACTCATAGTTTCCAAATAACATTTAGACCAGGGGTCAGCAACCTTTACTATCTTTTAGAGCCACTTAGGCCAAATAAAAAAATAAAATAAAATTGATCTGGAGCCGCAAAACATTTGAACATTATGGAGAAAACAGTATGTTAGTGTTAGTTTAATGTACCGAGGGCCCAAGAGCTAACAATGAACTGCACCACAACACAAAAATATGCAGCATCCAATACGTAGAGATTCATTTTCTTCTATCCCTTTCCTCAGTTTTTTTTTTTGATTTTTTCAAATTGGTGTAATTTTTCATACATTTTTTTTTCTGTCTTTCTGTGAAATTTCTGACATTTTGGGCAATTTTGTGGACATTTTATGGTAATTTATGGGGTTTCTACTTTTGTTTTTGGACATTTTTTGAACATTTTATTTTCTTCATTTAAAAAAAAAAAAGAATTTTCGGGTTTTTTGGGCAATTCCAAACACATTCTAAGGCAATTTTCTGCCTTTCTTCTTTGGTATTCGGGACATTTTATGGTTAATTTTTGAACAAATTATTTTCCGCTTTTTTTAAAAAAAAATTCGGACTTTTTATTATTATTATTTTTTTTACCAATTTTGTGTACATTATATGTAATTTGGTGCTTTTCCTTTTGGGACATTCTATGGTCACTTTTTAGACATGCTCACACTAGAAAATACCTATTTTTGAAAAACTGACTAATATTATGGCGCTTACTGAGTAACTGACTTTAGTTGCGAAAAACTTCATTTGTATCTGCGTCCACCTCGGTGGTTACTTTGTATTTTAATAGTTCGTGTACAATTTGGTAAGATCCAATATAACCGCTGTGTCAATAATTCTGTCTTTACAAAGAGTAAGACAGTTAACGTCCTTAGTAAAGGCAGCTCTATGTTGAATGTCATTATCTTGAGCATGTGTACCTAATGAAGTGTCTGGTGAGTTTGCTTTGAACGGAACGTGTTTCTATCGTGTGGGCTCCAGCGGGGAGGAGAGCTTATTTGATCGGACGGGGTCAGTGTGCTAGCTGATGTGGGCTGTTTCTGCAGCCTCAAGGAGAGCGAGAGGATAAAAAAAAAAAAAGAAGTCAGATGCGGCAGTGGGTTGCCTGAGGAGGCGGCTTAAGAACTACCGGGGTGCTTTCTCTACAAACGTGTTTGTGGAGCGTGTCGGTGTGTGCGTACCAGATGAAGTCGGTGCAGTGGCTACAGAAGGTGGGCTGCTTGAAGAAGCGGGCCGTGAACTGGTGATCTTTCACTTCCACGACCCTCTTGTGTTTGAGGGCGCCTTTTCTCTGGAAGACGGGAACCCTGGGTGGAGGCGAGAGGGGCGAGGGCAGCGGCGAGCCGGCGGATGTCGGGGAGACCAGTGTCAGCGGGCAAGGGGAGACGGGGGCGGACATGACGCCTGGAGGGATATGCCGGAGGAGAGAGGGAGGATGGATGATGGGGTGTCAGTGATGACACTGTTGAGTTGCACACGAGGGGAAAGACCTTGAATGTGGGACGGGCAGGGGGGGGGGGCAAGTAGGATGGCGGACGTACGCAAGGACAGGAAGTCGAGAGATGAACTTAAACGTGGAGAAAGATGAAGGGGCAGAGGATAAAATAGAAAATAAAATAAGAACCAGCACAAAATACGCATCTCAATTTCTTCCTTGACATAAGTCACAATGCTCAGTTTGTGGTTTACTCTGTCAGTAAGTTATTCATGAATGTATTGTGGTCGCCTTTAGCGGCGGTGTAGAACTGCACATCATCAAACTGAGAGCTGTTTGTAAGATTTAGTAGAGGTGGAACAGAGTACAGTATTGCTACCCAAGCGTGAAATCATTATTACATAAGCACTTTATGGCCCTTTTGACCTCTCGGTATTCTCCTCTATGTACTCCCATCACTGCGAATACAAAAGAACAATGACCACATTACATATTCATTATGTTCTGCGGAAGTCACTACCCAAAAGAAAAAAAAAAGTATATTCAAATTTCTGATTCTATATTTGTCTTGTCACTGTTATTTTTGCCATAATGGATGTGCATCAGCTTAATAATAGACTGAATATATTCAATGCTTGCATGCTTAATAGACGACTAGCTATAACACTCTAAAAAAAGAATTTTTGAACCAATTTAAGATTAAACAGAGAATTGCAACTTTATAAAAAAAATTCAAGTGGTAACACACGATTGAATTAAATTAATCCAAAGTTATATATTAAATTAATCCTAAATTAATATATTAAGTTTAATTAATCACGAGTTCATTGAATTTAATATATTCACTTTGGATTAACTTAATTCAATCATTAATTAATTAACTTAATTAATTTAAATTAATCCAAAGTGAATATATTAAGTTTAATTAATTGTGAGTTCATTAAATTTAATAAATTCACTTTGGATTAACTTAACTCAATCATTAATTCAATTAATCCAAAGTGAATATATTAAGTTGAATTAATTATGAGCTCATTAAACTTAATAAATTCACTTTGGATTAATTTAATTCAATCGTGTGTTACCAATTGAAGCACTTTTATTAAGCTCGTCAACAATTCTCTTTTTAGAGTGTGGAGTGAAAATTTGTCAAACAGACCTAACGCCATAACTTTATAACTAAATTTAGTGTCATGCAGGCCTTACTTTCCTCCAGACAGAACACAAGTGGCCTTAATGAGAACATTTCATTCACATAGCGATGAAAAAGAAAAAACAGTATGAAAAGGGGACCTGCAATTTTTGTTTATGTCCACATTTGTAGGGGGTGGGGGGGCAAGCGCATTTGTGGAATGACGAGTAGAGTATTTGCCAAATCTTCACACTAGCACCACTGGCAGGGTAACACCTTTTGCTGTGGGACGGCATCGACATCACTGGTCATCAATGAAGACACTTTCATATCGCAACTGTCTGGGACTCCGTCCTGATGACGAGCGGGGCAGAGTTTCAAAGGCTACCTTTGGAATACAAACAAAGAAATTGCCTGACCCGAACCCAATAAACGCTTGGTCATGCTGTTCGTCCTGACTGAAGAGTGGAATGCCTTCACACAGTGGTGTGTGACAAGAATGAAGACGAGGCACCAGGTTGTTGTGGCTGTATATGAATCTACTGCACAATATTAAACTGTTAAAATAATTGAGACTCATTAAAAAGTTAAGAATATTGGAGCTGATCAGCAAAATTCAGACTTCAATCACCCAATACACCAAAACACTCCAAACAAGACTGAATGTTAACAGTAGGATATGCTGTCTGTACAGATCCTCAGTCATCCGGGTCATGGCACCCAGCACAGGTTGAATCGAGACACGCAGTCTCATGCTTACTGAACATGTTTCACTTTTAATCCAAAAGGCTTCAACAGTTCTACATTTTAAGTGTCGGGTCGCCCCATTTAAAAGTCTCTGGTGGGGGTGTGTCCTGTCGCGATGTCAACAATCCATCAGAGACATCGTTAGGGAAACTCCGTCCTTTCGGATTAAAGGTAACACCTTCAACAAATAAAAAGAAGTCAACTTTCCTACAAATGGGGGCACCTTTTGAAAAGAGAAACAAACTCTCCCTGTGTATTTGTAACGGTGAAGCGACAGGTATGGAGGGAAAGAGAGGACGTAATGAAGGAGACAGAGGTTAATTTGCGCACGGTGGCAAAGCGCTCTTAAGAGACTTTGAGTCGCTAAACAATTAACACAACTGTCCCACATACTGCCTTGTCCAGTCCGCCAACTTTCTCTCTCTCGCTCCTTCTCTCGGCATCTCCATCTCCCCACCCCTCGCCCTGGTCGCCATGTCAACCGTACCTCCCCTGTTGCCATGTCAACAACACCCTCACCACCTGCTCCAATATTAGCGCCTGTGTCCTCTCTCCCACTTCCTGCCATGTCCTTATTAACAGTCAGTCTCATTTAGCCGAAGAAGTTTCCACTGAAATTGTCTGCAGGGATAAAGGAAGCTACTTTTTTTTTTTTTAAATATAGTTTGTAACTTGAGAAATGCTAGCAACAAACAATCGATTTTAGCATGTTGCACCAAACCATGTCAGGAGATGTGATGGATGAAGAGACTGATGGGCAAAAATGGGGCAGCACTATTCCATATTTAATAACGCACAAACACAAAATCTATCAGGACAGTACCTGAAAATGTGAGATTTTTGGAGGAGAGGCTTGAGCGGCGGGTATCTTTCTTCACTTCCTCGGCCCTCACCTCGCAAGAGAGGCACCTGTACAGTCGATAAGTCACTTCAGAAATAAGAAAAAAAAAAGTAAGAGGACAAAAAAATAAAAAATACCAGAAGAGGAAAGGAAAGGAAATGAGCCAGCGCAAATTAAAAAAAGAAGGAAGCTTTCTCAACCAAACGGCAGCGAGAGATTGTGATTCAAGCTTTCCTGGAACCGAAGATAGAAGTTGTAAATATCCGTTAACCCGCAGGCAGGGTGAGGAGGAGGACGAGATGGAGAGGTGGCACTCTCTTTCCAAGATTGCTCCTGTTTTTACCAAGAGTAGGATGGGAAGATAAGAGAGAGAAAGAAAGTGAGAGAGAGGAGAGCGAGGAGAGCGAGAGATTGAGGGGAATAGGAGGCGATTCATTTCCAAATCTGGGTTACTTCTCTCAAGAGGGGCCGAGGGAGGTGGAGAAAGGGGGACGGATAAGGCAAAAAGCTGCCATTTTTGCCACCATCCATGATCCAGTGTGGACCGAGTGCCAACTGCCTCTCACTCCTTCTTGGAGTGGCAGACGGAGGAAGGAAAAGAAAGACAAAGTGGGGGTGGGGGGATGGGGGGGGGGGCGAGGCAGCCAGATTGGAAGAAAAGAGCAGCGAGATGGACTGCTGGAGACTCGCAGAAATAACTCGAGCGTGGCAAAAAGACGGCTGGTGGAGCTCCAAGCAGATGAGCGGAGGATCAACAGGCCCGTGAAATAAGGAAGGCTGTTAAACATCTGCAGCAATACTGCAGTTCATTTAGAAAAAAAACAAACAAAAAAACACTCACACAGTTCAAATTTCTTTGTTTTGCTTTGGTGCATTGAAAGCCAGGGAGTGGCGTTCCATATGACAATGGCGGTTTGGGTTTTATTTCAATCCACATGCATTAACCTGATAAGGTAAATACTAGGGGTGGGAATCTTTGAATGTCTCACGATTCGATTCCGATTTTGGGGTGTGCGATTCGATTCAGAATAAATTTTTGATTAGGAACGATTTTTGATTCAAAATGATTTGAGTGACAATGACTTTTGCTTACATTTATAGATGTTCAAGGAATCGTAATGATCTACTCCGGTCTGACTCGCTAACGCTAATTAGTGCTCTACTCGCGGCACTTAAATCACTCAAAAGAACGTCTCCACGCTGCAAAAAAACATTTTTTATTGGAATAACTTTATCGGGACTTTTTCCTTCTACTCTCTAATGTGGCTACAACGTAACAGTGTATCAGACCGCATGAAACCACACTGCCCCTAAGTGGCCAAATCGGGTACACCATGAACAGCGCTCCCAATAAAGGCACACAAAAACAAAGGGAAGACAGTATAAAATAATTTAATTAAAATCAATTTTGGGACATTTAAAATCGATTCTGAATCGTATTAAATGAGAATCGCGATTCTTATGAGAATCTATTTTTTGGCACTCCCCTAGTAAATACTAGGGGTGTCAAAATGAGTGCTTTCATTTTGACTTCGTTCCTTTAAAACCGCTAACTATTTTTTAACGTGCGATTAATTATTAGTTTTAGTTTTAAAAAAATGCTCAGTTTTAGTTAGTACTGTATAAGTGTTAGCTACTATTAGTTGTTTAAAAAAATGTGTATTAATTGTGCTCAATATTTAATAAACACCATAGTAAAATTAAAAAAGTAACACATTTTTTTACATAGCGTTTTATTTATAAATATATAATAGAAAAAGCAGGCGAGCCGAGCCTTTGGAGCCAAAAGTCAAGCAGGCAAATTTGTCATCTGGAGTTTCTTTTTTTTATTCGTTAGTTATGGTGGGGGAAACTTTTTCTTGTGGACCCGAGTTTGAGGACCACTGGTACCCCCATATGGTATCAGCTCGCCCTGATGGATAATAGTATCTGGTTTTGTCATGGTGAGTAGGCAATAGACACCTCGTCACAATTAATTACACAGTGGGTGTGACTGTGGCTCAAGCAGGGAAGAACAAGCTGAAGGCAGGGATCAGGGCGGGAACGAGGGCAGGGAAGCTGGCAGGGCTGAAGGCGGGGATTCGGGCGGGCATGCAGGGACAAAGGTCCGGATTGGGAGTGGGACAGAGAGACTGCGAGAGCGAGCGAAGGTCTGAAGGTCTAATTAATGGAAATGTAGGTTATTAGTCTCCTGATGAGGACGCTGGCAGAGAATTAATTAACAATTATAATTAGCAAGATTGTTGGAGAGCAAAATGGTGTCAGCAAGCGAGATAAGAAAGCGCCAGCGTGCACCAACGTGTGTTTGTATGTGCTGTCGTCAGTATGCCAGTCAGCATGAATTGAACATGCGCTGTCTGACGACGATATGTCATTTCAGCCTCGATCATGCGGAACCGGCAGCTGATTGGACCTGATAGGAGTTTTGCGCTTTTGCCCTCCCAAAAAAAAAAAACGCATCACCAAACCGCCGCTGACTTCATTTTGTAGCCGGGTCGACTTACACTTTTCATTTGTCTTATCTGGGACGAATGGTGTGTGTCTGCTGTCACAAATAACGGAGTCATGTGTCCTTGCATAGTAGCGTAGTGTGGCTTGCAAGTCAATGCGTGCGCCCCCTGAACAGCCGACCTCCAGCATGCTACTGCGGCTGTCTTCCACCAATCCAATGCTGAGCCTTTGAAGCCACTTATAGCTTGCATTGCGTCTACTTTCTTGCTAAATGGATTTCTACTTTTCATTTTGGTGAAAAATCACAAACAAAATAGCTCCTTTTGTTTTTTTCACTTTTAAAAGGTATTTTTTTTGAACAACGGTCATACCACAATTTTGCCATGACTTCTGGTCTGACTCAGGTCAATTAGTGGAGGCCGGAGTTCAAAGCACAACAGAAGATAAATCAGGCCAGAGTGGAAATGCTTTTAAATCTAGGTTAAAAACTTTGCTTTTCTCTATACGTTTGCTCTTTTAAACATTTTGAAATCAATTTCACAATATCTTTTTGTCATTTTCGAAGCATACTTTTATTTCTTTATTCTATTTTCAAATGCATTTAAAGCCTTCTGTTAATGTGTTTAAGTGTTGTCAATGTACTTTTGATAATTTTGGTAAGCTTTTTTTTCTTTTCTTATCTAAATGTCGTTATCTGTTGTGTTTGTAAATGCTGTCAGGTTTTTTGTCTTTGCTTTGTGTGAAGCACATTCTGTATATGATATGAGCTATATCAATAAAGCTGCCTTGCCTTCTTCTGATTACAAACTACATTTGTTGTTAAAGATAATAGTATCCAATACGCAGAAAAGTTTGGAGGCCATGCTAATAAAAAAACAAAAACGGAAGTCACACACCTCAGAAGACTTCTATGACGAGTAGGCGATACGCCGTCTGTGTTTTCAGTGCCTTTTTTGCAGCGTTCCGTCAGGGTTCCATCGCAGGCCCTAACAAATAAAACATCAGCAGTAAAACATACATACAGATGCATTTTGACATTGGTATGATGATGAAGTGTGCCATGGGAAATCATACAATTTCACTTAAATAGCCCAAAATGTGTAATTTATTCAGTACAAATAAAGTTTGCCATCTATGCCAGTGGAATTAAAAACTTTAGTGCAAAGTGAGATTTTTTTCTAAATACATTGTAATAAAAAAAAAGGAAGATGATTTCTGAAAATGTGAAAACAGATATTTTATATATTTATTTATTTTTACCATTTCAGTTTTCCTGATTTTTTTGGGCCGTGGCTAAAACTGCACCTAGTGCCAAACTTGGGACGAGGCCGGAGCGGGGCGTGGTTTCAGCACATCAGCTTCATTTTCACAATTTTGAAGCCTCGTTTTATATACTTCATTTTTCAATCATTGAAATTTCTTATCTGTGGTGTGTCAAAACACATTTATTAGACTAAACCTTAGGCTAGATGGAAGAAGGAGTATCTAACCTGCGTATCCACCTGTTGCTATTCAATCAATACAATAAGCCATGAAGTAGCTTCCCGCAAGTATCAAATGAGTAGTACGAACGTTTGTGAGTAGACTGAGATGAGATCATCATTTTTTTCAGTATATACGTTTTACATGACATTTTCTTATGTAAAATGTGCCTTACATTTGCTCTATAAAAGTTGGGGATCATTGGATGAGGGGATAATGCAGCAAATCCAAAAAAAATAAAAGATAACCAACAGGCTACATCTAAAAGCTTTTTCAAGCATTGGACGCCGCAATCAATGACGCAGACAGCCAGTCCTGTCTCTGTCTGTCTCTCTACAGATGGCTATCTAATTATTTCTGAACACAGATTAATGAAACTGAAAATTCTCGTCTGATGGAATTCTTTTTTTTTGGAGGGTGAAGCAATCAGCACCTCAACCAATTACACGCATCCATTATCACCTAACAAGCGCCCCCCCCCCCCCCCCCCTCATGCAGCTTTTCTACCTGGGTGAAATGAAATGAAGCAAAATTGACTTGCCTGCTGGTGGAAAGGAGGGCGAAGCGGCGCCCAAGGTAATCATATCTGCCTGGCAAACATGTCGCCTCCAAGAATGCTCTTTGCTTCTTGAATGGTCGGCTGTGCTTTTTGGCAGAATTGCAACAAACTTCCGTGACGGTCAGAGGAGACATTTGGCAGGCGATCGTCAACACGAGCGACTAACTAAGTGTGAACAACCACTCACTGCATAATTATTCCATTGTTGCTCATCAAACTCCTACAACAAATAGTGTTAAAAGGACTGACTTGCCACCACAACATGCGACATTGTAGGACAAGGACGCAATTCTTTTAAATGAAAGCGGTTAACATGATCTCTGGCGATGAGGTTGCGTTCAAGCAAAACAACACATCTGATTTCAACTGAGCTTTAGACTCGCATGAGGGTGGAATTTGGAAAGATGACAAAAAGGGAAGGATCGGGGATATAAGGGCTGCGCAATTAATCGAAATTCAATTTCAATTTCAATTATCACACTCCACAATTGCAAAATCAGCATAATCATAAAATATTTTTTTTTAGTTTTTATTTATTAAATAAATTAAAAAAAGAAATTAAATAAGAAATTAATAAAAATGTAATAAATTAATAACTTTAAATAATATTAAAAAAATATATTAATTTTTTTTATTGTAAATTAAATTACAAATTTGCACCTTAACTAATAAATTTTACTACAAAACAACAAAAAAAAAAGACAAACATGCTCGGATCCCACCTCTCCAAATTTGTATTGGAGACCGCACACGACGTCGCTGAAGAGGAACACATCACTCTTTTTAAATGAACCAAGCGTAGGCAACCTTGAGTTATGCACGGAATGTTTTGAGCAATTGTCTGACAGAACAAGTACAGTATAATTCCAATGAACCGAGTCTGACTGATAAACTTGCCACTACTATTTATGCTAATTTCAAGGTAAAATGTACTGAACTGTCGTTTTATATCGTTACACATTGCTACAAGGTGAGAGGAGGAAAGGACTCAAATATCTGACCCGTTTTAATTGAACTTTTTATTTCAAACATGCAGTGAATAATTTTTTTTTTAATGCTAATTGCTACAAAACGGAAACAGATAGAAATATACTTTTTTTTCCTGATAAAAGAAGAGGCTCTAATCTAGCTTTTGGTAGTGTCCATGTTTTTATAGCAATAGAACAAAATATTCTGTGGGCCTTGCAAACTCAGTCAAAATCCATTCAAACAGCCGGGAGCGAAGGGGGGTTGCTTCAGTGAAAATGGATGGGAGTGCATGAGTTAAAAGGTGCTTTTGAGTGCACCAAGTAAGAAGCTAAGAATCTCATCTAAGCCGCAGATGAAACATTAGCAGGCAGCCTTGGCAGAAAAATACACCTAAAGTCAATTTACATAACAGATTCATCCTTTATCATATTTAGATAAATTAACACTAGTCTTTGGCAGATCATGTCCTCAGCGTGTTTAATGAGATTTGAGTCCTATCCCAAACCCATAAACAAAATGCGTGAGCTGAAAAGCTTCTACATCCAGAATGCTAATAGGACGTCAAATCCTCGGATGTGCATGACAGAAGCGCTCCGGGCGCTGCGGGGAGGCGGAGGAGGTTGTGGACAAAATGCGCTCGAGGGAACGGTCGGCGTCGGAAGGCCAGCAGGTTTGGGCTAAGACATACGATTGGCTAATGAGGCGACGGGAGAACAAGGTAAAGACGGAAGGATATCTTAATCTTCATTCCTGTGCTCTAGGATGGATTCCCTTTGGGGCAGGTGGCATTAAGCTGCTACGTGCACACGCGCGCGCGCACAATCGACTTCCTGTCAACTCAAAGCACATTACATTGAATTTCATTAATTTCCCGGAGAGCGGCGCTAACCAACTGCTAATTGTAACCCTCACATTAACCTTAACCTTCAAGAGAGTCCCTCAAATGTAAAGATTTTCACCTACCAGCTCTTGCTTGGTTGGGCAGGAGGAGGGCGGGCTGGCCCACTGGCTGTGCGACTGTGGAAAGAGTTTTGGCTAGCGATTTAGATGACTCGGCATTACCTTTTAAACACACATGAAAGCAAACTTGTAGCGTGCATTATCAACGTGTCCTTGGCTTGATGTGATGTTGAACATACCGCCAACAGCAAATCTTCATATGTCCATCGACGTTTCACTTTGCATTAATTTCGATGCGTTTTAAAAAACAATTACATGAGCATGGAAGTGCCCATCTTAAACATTTCTGGACAATAATTTGTTATATCTCACATTCTGATTAATATTACATTTGGTGGCATATGAGTTAGGAAGCAAAATGCAGCCGTTCTAACTTTTCATCCATCTCAGGGGGCGGCCATTTTGGCACTTGCTGTCGACTGAAGATGACATCACAGTTGCTCAGGGCTCAGGCAACGACCAATCACAGCTCACCTGTTTTCTGAAGCTGAGGTGTGATTAGTTGTTACCTGAGACCTGAGCAACTGTGATGTCATTTTCGCGTGGAGCAAGTAGCAAAATGGCCGCCTTCTGATAGTGATAAAAACTGCTGGGTTTTGCTGCATAGTCCACTAACACAATATTAACCAGAATACCATATTTAGACTAGTGGGGCTGCATAAAACACGTTATACTCAAGAATATATATATTTTTAACTGTATACTGCAGTAAGTAAAGGTAATTTATTTACACATATTTGCATTTACTGCACCTTCATTACCATTACAAATATACATATACAGTAAGTCCTTCATTTTCTACTATTTATTGCCCGCACAAGACGCACACAGTTTTCACCCAACTTACCTTTTATTGCCACTCGCTCGAACACAAACACGGCATACCAAACAGTGTGGTGTGTCATTTAGCTCATTTGCCCGTGTTTGTGGCCATGCGGGGCTTGTGTGGAAACAGAGGAAGCGAGAGATCGTCTATGCGACGGGAGGGTGAAAAAAAAAACAGCAGATGAAAGGATGCTCGGGTGTTTTTTTTCCCCCCCCTCCGACCTCAGAGATCAAACCGATGAGTTGTAGAACCCAGCGGCACGGCAAACATGATGAAAGCAACAACAGCCCCCCCCACCCCCACCCCGATGTATTGTATGTGTGCATGACTGACGAATAATTTTCAATCCCCTCAAGAAGTCAATTTTGTACACGTTCACCTGAACTGCTACTTGACTGCCAAATTCATTTATATGTGAGTGTGTGTGTTTTTATTTAATTTTAAGTAAATTTAGGAATTCCAATTCATAAAAAAAAGAACTAGCTTTAATATAAAAAAAAACTGAGATGATGAATAGGCAGCGGTATGCAAAGTGGGGGTGCCGAGGGGGCCCAGACACCGATACCAATCTCCGATCGTTTATTAAGGGGCAACAAACCATTCAAAGAGGCATCGATCTAGGGTAGATGGACAAAAAGCACAACGGATGGCGGATATTTATCAACAGCGAATGGCAAATTCTTACATCCGCAAAATGCTTAGCCGCTTTAGAGCGCCTCGTTGTCAGCCATGAGTGCACACACATAATAGAGAGAAGGTGAAATAGCGAGGTTTAAAATTGTTCTCAAGTCTGTATTGGGACATCACGCTGGTGTGGTGGCTTTAGAGCGCCTCGTTATTGTGGCCTGTTGACCAGTGGGATATATTCCAGCCACTTAACTCATTCAAACCCAAAAACGTGTTAGCATGTAAAATACTTTCTCTTTCACTCCCAAAAACGTATTCATACGTTATTTAGTTTTTTTTATGCAAGAGCATACAGAAGGCTTTGATGCAGCTTTAATAAAAGCAATGGTAGTTATTACGAAAAACGGCCGGCAGGTGGGAGCAGAGTATAAGAGATCCGCCAGGGCCATGTTGCAACAAGCTCTTTTTCCCAGTGTTTTCAACAGGTTTGTGAATAATGATTAAACTTAGCTATATTCTAATGCTGATTGCTGCAAAATGGAAACAGAAACAAATACAGGGTTTTTTTTCCTGTTGAAAAAAGAGATAAATCTTTCTTTTGGTAGGTTCCATGTTTTTATAGCAATAGAACAATAATCCGCAAGCCTTGCAAAATCTGTCAAAATCCAGTAAAACAGACGGGAGCGAAGGGGGTTGCTTCAGTAAAAATGTCTGGGAGCGCATGAGTTAAGACTTTAAGTTGATGTTTTTCCGCCATCACAAACCTTTAATTATATTTACGTGTAAAAAGTATTTGACGAAGTAGCATCCATTTTCCCAGGTCGTAGTGATGATTGACAGTTGCAAGCTGAGTGACATTTATTTTCACTTTACAAGGACTTTAAATGCAAACCCCTGTTTGATATTAACCATCAGAGAGCAAAAACCTAGCACTGACCTCCTATCAATGTTTGGGGACATTGTGATCTAAATGTCTGTAACTCAATCTTATTAGAGCACGAAGTCATTAGTGGGTGTACAGTCAGCGGCATCACAATGCAATTAGCCATTAGCCCATCATAGTGACAAAACATGTGTAATTAGCAGATCACAGAAGCGCGAGATTGGGGGCGGTGGGTAGAGCATTGCACAATAGCCTCGCCAGTCAAGTGTCTATATCATGTGTCAGGTGTCGTTTCACATTTGGCTGTCTCGGTTTAGGAAGTTGAATAGGCAAAAGCTCAAGCGTTTGTTGTTACGGTGATGCCGCTGATCACAGAGGCCATGTTGGCTGACGACTTTACGTTTATGGTCGGATTGCATCAAATCCAAGCAAGACAGACAGGACATAAGAGGCCATCAGCCTACTGTTTGCTATTGATTACTATGATTGTGCCTGTGGGATACAAAATTTGCTCTTAGTGAAAATACCGGACCCCAACAGGTGAGTGAAATGTCAGGTACTTGGACACTCCAGAATAGGTGTACTGTGAAATGAGTCCTTGAGTAAAAAAAAAAAAAAAAATGCTGTAGGAATTATTTCTGCCTCAAGCACCAATTTATTTGGTGTGCACCGTCGGGAAGACAGTTCAGCCAGCCACATGTTCATGCTAATGCATGAGAGCAACACGCAGTGAGGAGGCCAACTTTAAAATAAACCTTAGCTTATCATAGAATTCATGGAAATCAATGTCTGAATTGGTATGCTTTAATTTTGAAGTTATTCTTTGCTGTCTTAACTCGTCTTCCGACCATAGTTGGGGCCTGTCTATATTGCTGTCATAAACATACTGTACCAACAAATCATGTTGAATCATCAATCATCTGATCTCGTTTTTTCCCCCTTTTATTCTAAACAAACCAGGCTTACTCAAATGTGCTGTTTTAGCCGGCAAAATGACTACTATGCTTCTGACAACACTTACTGTTTCTAGAGAAGAAAATAAAGCTAATAAATAAATAAATAAAAAACCTTCAGTTTTTCTGGCATTGACATAAAGGCACCTGCTGACAGCGCTAGCTAGCGCTAGCTAAGCTAATCTGGCAAGCGCTGTTGGACTACATTTTATTTATTTTTTTTACTTATTACTTTTACTGACAGCCTGACTGGTCTCGTTTTGTTTTTTGTTTCGTTTTGTTTTAATTATAAACAAACCAGGCTTACTCAAATGTGCTGTTTTAGCCGGCAAAATGACTACCGTGCTTCTGACAACACTTACTGTTTCTAGAGAAGAAAATAAAGCTAATAAATAAATAAATAAAAAACCTTCAGTTTTTCTGGCATTGACATAAAGGCACCTGCTGACAGCGCTAGCTAGCGCTAGCTAGCGCTAGCTAAGCTAATCTGGCAAGCGCTGTTGGACTTATTTTTATTTATTTTTTTTACTTATTACTTTTACTGACAGCCTGACTGGTCTCGTTTTGTTTTTTGTTTCGTTTTGTTTTAATTATAAACAAACCAGGCTTACTCAAATGTGCTGTTTTAGCCGGCAAAATGGCTACTGTGCTTCTGACATCACTTACTGTTTCCAGAGAAGAAAATAAAGCTGTTATGCACAGTTTAAATCTAAGAAAAAATAAATAAAAATCTAAAAATGAAAACCAGTTGGTTGTTCATATTTTCTATTCTGGTTTCATAATTGTTCTTTAAAGGGATACTTGACTCAATGAGCCATTTTAAGCAGTAAAAAGTATATTAAATATTTTGGCCATAATTAATGTGATAATTTCTTTTTTTTATTTTTTTACATACAATTAATACGTTTAAAACTATTTTTTTTCCACTTGCTGTCGACTGAAGATGACATCATTGATGATTGGTCGTTACCTACTTCCTCAGCACAGGTGATGTCATCTTCAGTCGACAGCAAGTAGTAATATTAGTTTTAAAAGTTATTAATTGTAAATGAAAAATAATGAAGTTATCAAAATAATTATGGAGGGAATATTAACTTTTTACTGCTGAAAATGACTCAATCATCCCTTTAACAAAATAAAATATAAATATTTCTTATTATCGATAGAATCTTAAAAAAAATATTTGATAGCTGCAGTCCTAACCAGGACATAGAAAAGCTACACACTCAAGTGAACACAAAACGCAAACTCCTCCACCACTTCCAAGTGCATTCTTGCCACACGAATGGAAGGAAACACAGCACCACAGGAAATAATTAAAGAGAATCATATTTTATGAAGCAATTCTCAAGAAGTAAGTGCAGCACTGACCCTCCAGCCCCACCCCGGAAAGACAATGTCAAATAAACTAACACATTTTGAATTAGGGCACAGACCAGACCAGTCTGGGCTAGGAGCAACATCATCACTCTACTAGAAACCTGTCTTAGCAACCCGTAAGTAGGCCTTTAGTGTTAGAGAGGTTACTAGAGCAGAACTTTGTACATTGCTGAAAACACATACACACACACACACACACACGCACACACACATACACACACACACACACACACACACACACACACACGCACGCTGGTTTCTGTGGGTAAATGTAGTGGGAAAGAGAAACTCAGAATGGCGAAAGATGTAACACCCTCGACCTGCTGAGTATTACCAGTGGCACTCCTATTATTTCCTTGATATAATTCACGGCCAATTCAGCCAATGAGGACCCTGTTTGAATTCCGGAGCACCACTCGTATCGCTTCCCAGGTCACGGGCCAAAAGATAGTGGACGAGCGAGATGGTGTGGCTGCGCCAAGGATCGCTTTCAAAGTCAGCCAGTTGACAAGCCTAATGTGCTAGGCTGGACTGGACCGCGCAAACGACGGTAAATCGGATCAATCGCGGCAAATTAGGACGACGGGCTAAATCAAAAGAGGAGCGAGTCAGTAAAAGGAATCCAAATTGAAAAGGACGTGCCTAAACAGAAAGTGACTGATAGTGACAGGCAGGACAGTGCGAAGCCGAACAGACTGCAAACGCAAGCGACAGACAGCACGAAACAAGCAGAACAGATGTCGTTCATCCTCAGGAGACGAAAATCTCCAAAGCAAATACGCAAAGACATTGTCTCGGCTGACTGCGATGCTGTTTTATTGCCTCCTAAATTATGAACGCCGCGTGTGCGGCGTGATCAGACCACTCGAGGTCGGCGATGAGGATCATTGGCTGAGTGCGGTCTGCATTGTGTGTTAAATATGCATGCTGGGCCAAAGCGTTTGTATGCATTTCACACAGCAACCGAGAGGGGAAATATACGACAGAAGCATGCTGCAGGAGGCTTTTTACGCAAGATTGGAGCACATGCAATATGCCTTAATGGCATGAAAGCTCTCAACATGCTACGTTCCACACATGCTGATCACTGCAAAAAGAACACAAGAAAAATAGCGTAAAATAAGAAAACGATTACTCCAAATAAGCAAAATTATCTATAATATTTGGAAAAATAAGAAAATAATACTAGGCCCTTATCAAACATAGTGGTCTTGAAAATAGTATTTTTAGACTAAAAACAAGTAATATTGACTTTTGTCAAGCTATAATCTATAGCACTTTTTTTTTAAAGTACGTATGGCAAACTTAGCCTGATGTCAACACACTGCAAAAAGGACAGTTGGAAATTTAAGATTTTTTTTTTTTAGTAAAATAAGAAAATTATTACTCCAAATAAGCAAAATTATCTGCCAACAGAACAAGAATTTTTTACTTAAATTTACCTGTAAGATTTTTCAAAAATAAGAAAAATAATACTAGGCCCATATGAACCACAAGAAAAATTCTTACAATAAAGAGCTACATTGCGCTTTTAGATTATGCAAAATCTTAAAATAAGAAAATTCACCTTATGAAACCTCTGTTCAGGGCCTTTGATGTTGGTTAGCCATCTTAAAATGTGGAAAATGTTTGTTTTAAGCCTCAAAGTACTTAAAACCGGCCGCTAAGACTCAATGCCAAGACGGATCGATCAAATAAGATATGCAATAATTATGTTAAAATAAGCAGAATGATCTTGTCTGACAATCGTATTTTAAGTAAAAATAACTTGTCAGAGCAAAAGAAGCAAATTTAGGTTAAATTTAAGACATTATCTAATCTTACTTAAGATTTCAGTTTTTGCAGCGTATATCAATGACATGAAACACACCAAAGATGCAAGGATTAGAAGATGAGAATGATAGAAACATTTATCATCGCCACCGGTCCAGTCCAGATCAGATCAGCAGAGACAGCCGCAGACGTGTCGGCGCCGTTCTAGCGAGAGCTTGTGAGATTTTTTTTTCCTCTTTCGCCTGCCGTCCAGCACTGAGCCGAGCACGGCGGATCTTTGATCAGCGCTTTGGGGGGAAGTAAAGGACTTTATGCTATATTACCCAGCAGGCACCAGGTGGTGGCGGTGCAGAGGACACCATGGCAACGCCATGAAAATGCCATGGCAACACCATAGCAACTGTGGCCTCGTTCGCTCGCTGGTGGTGTGGTTACAGCCCAGACTTGCTACAGTGGCGCGGTCGTCGGATACACACTTCACTCACATCATTAATAGTAACAAGGTTATTCCATATAGCAATGAACAGATCATCATCAACAATCAGTCAAAAGGAGCAAGAACACAGTATCTACTGGTCTCTGTTTTTGCTAGGTGAGAGATGGAGGAATGACCAGGAAAGGCAAGTTGCTAGCGGCGGCTGATGTCTGTCTGAGTAACCAAAATTGAGATGCGCTAGCTTTCTGCCGGAGCCCAAACGAGTGGAGAATGTCCATGGCTTGCTAATAAAACAGGATAGCAAAAGAGACCGCAGACTGTGCCAAAGAACAGAGTGATGTGGGGGAGGGGGAGCATCGAGTGTCAGAAAGTAATTCTAGGTAGTACGAGAGGAGTGACAGACCAATAGCTGTGGTAGATACAGATGAAAAGCGAGTTTAGACTTTTACTTGTCTTTTTTGTCACAGGCACTAATGTCTTCACAGTCATATAGGAGGAATCAAAATTCAAAAATGATTTCAGGTTCTAGTTTTGCAACAAAGCTAAAACATTTAAAACTATTTCATCTAACACTTCCTCCAAATATACCAAACTTAACTAATATATATACCTGTGTATGTATATATATATATATGTATATATTTATTTGTACATATATATTCCTTGATAAATGATAGAATTCAAATGATCTGAATACAGTAAAATATCTCAGTTAGATCACAGTATAACATGGTACATTCTCAAAAACATAGTATATTTTAATATATTCATTTTTTTCCCCTTCAGCATAAAAGAAAAATTATAAAAAAGGAGCAAAAATATTTTCAGAGACACTTCTGTTCATGCAGTCACAGACTTAAGAATTAGCGCCTCATTTGAAATCAATACCGCTCAATGTCATAGCAGGTTTAAGCCCTGTTTTGTTGTTGTTTGAATATGACTGTCGGATACACAGCCAAAGTGGTGCAGTGGTTCTCAGTGTTGGGATGAAGCAGAAAGCAGGCTCAGTACCACATCAAAAAGGCGGCTTCCTTTGCTCCTAATCGAACAACACAACTCTCCCACCACAAATCTTTCAGATTCAATTCAGTTCAACATGCACTAATTCACGGGGCCGTTTTAAAGGGTGGGAATGGCAAAAGGAGATCTCTGTTATGATTGATATTTAGTTTTTCTTGAAATTGCCCCACACAGACGAGGAAAGTAAAAAAAAAGAAAGAAAAGCAATCCATGTGCAGATAAAAGATAGTTTGCCTTCAGTGAAAGGCAATGGAGTTCAAGGAGGGGGAATTGAGAAGGTCGACTAAGCCTTCGATCTGTGACAACATGCACAAATATAACGCACAGTCCCTCATACAGCAAGTCAACCCCCCGGGGCCATTATCAACAGCATCCAAAAAGCTACAAAGTCTAAAAGTAGATGTACTTTTGCTACATCGTGACAAAGCTACATTCAACTACAGTAGAAGAAGAGCTGGGCTGTGGCTGGTCTTAGTGTGAGAGATTAGGCAAACACCTTGGGCCTGATGAAAATGGAATCTGTCAACTGCAATGCTGGCAACACTGGCACCGTTTACACAGTGGATGGCTTCTGGAGCGGCTCACAAAGAAACGGTGCTACACAAAAAGCATTTCCGAGGTGTACTGCTCAGTCGCAGCCACGCACCGCTGCCTCCGTGTAGTTAAAAATCACACCCGACCAAATTGGACGAGACCAGTGGTTCTTGGCCTTGTTGGAGATACTGAACCCTACCAGTTTCCGATTCGCATTCACCGAACCCTTCTTTATTGACAAATAATATGATTTCGTTTTTTCAAGACAAACCGGTAGGTATAGGGTTTACTGGTGAACGAAATGAAGAGGGAGAGTAGCCTCTTCATCGAATCTGGCTCTCTTTTCCTTGAATTCAGAAAGTATTGTGTTAAGGAAGGAAGTGTTCCTTTTAGTTTTGCTGGACTCGAATTACTCAACTTGGCATGGTTAGGATGCTGACTCCCATCACTCAACTCTATATTTTGTGGACTTTAAAACAACCGCCGCTGTTTTCCTCAGATGGAAGCCAGGATCAGCAGATACAATGAAAACAGCAAGGGCCCCAGAATTGAACCCCGTGGAACACCATAAGTTCCATTATTCCATTATTCTTTCATATTGCACACATTTGTCCAACCACATTTTTTGGGGGGGGGGTTGAATAGTTAGCATGAAGGGATTACAATAATAAAGAAATCGCATGATGTACCATCACAACTGCCACAAGACTACGGAGTGCACCAAATTCCCTGCAGCACACATCGGTCAAGCAATGCAGTGTGAACACCTACAGCCAATGATGGCCAAGCGGGGCGTATCTTCACGAATCATTTAAGTCGGGTGTGTGTCTTGAACGCCGCTGAACCCCTGAGACTGATTTATCGAACCCAGGTTAAGAACCACTGGAGTAAACCCACTGGAAAGTAAATGACAGATGCAGAATGTCTGAGCCCAGCTGATAAAAATATTCCATTTGAAATGTTTCCGCTGCGGCATCCCTGTCACATTGAAGGTGGGAATATTGCTCAGTTATACAGTCTTACATAACTACGGTTATGACTGACTGTATCCGGTGACGTGCCAGCCACTGAATGTGTGCCTCAAACCGTTCACAGTATATCTTTCAGCCTAATTTCCCAAACGGAAGCTGAAATCAAAGATAATTATTCAACAAAATGGGTATGTTATATTTGGATCCTCAGTGATAATAAATTACTTCAGCAAATAACATGACCTGTGGATTGTGCAGTTACAACTGTTGCACATATGCCCGAAAAATACACAGAATAATTGTGCTTAATGTATTCCATCTCTAAAATCTGGCTGGATAACAGTGTTGATGTCGTAATATCTAAGGAGAGCTTTTTTTTTTTTTAATGCATTGCACTTTCCAGTTCTTCATCTTGCCAATGGCCACCTTTGTAAAAACAATAAGCAGCGGCGCACCTCCAGCTGTCTATTATGTAAATTCAGATATTAAACACACCATAATTCCACAATTGTCTCCAAAGCTTACTTGGATATTATGCAGCCATCTAGTGCCAATTACAAATACTGCACCAATCATCCCCTTGATCCGATTATAGGATGGTGTGTTGTGAAATAAATAACGTAGCATTTTCACCGTGAGAAAAAATGATGTGAAAACTAATCTCACTTAAAAGCTTTAGTGGGGATATTTGGCACAACAATGGAATCATTCCCACTTCCAACACGAGCCACATCCAGCCTCCTCTTGCTCAAAACACTAACCAAGTGAGAGAAATACATTCATAACATAAAATAAGACTGGAGATAAAAGACAGGGTAAAGAAAAAAAAACAGTAGAAAGAAAATAAAGAAGTTGCTACATGTCTTTTTTTGTTCTTCTTTCCCTTTTAAATATTTTTTGTTCAAATACTCTCAGTTTCCCAGTTCTGGTTGGACCAAAAACTCCGACACGGAGGCATGGATCCTGTACAGTCCAACTAGTTTCTAATAAAACATGACATCACATAGAGTAGGTGGTGGTAGGGGTAGAGCTAGATGGGTCTGATGGTGTTGCAAGGTCAAAGAGTACATCAGTAGCATTGTCCTCACTGCTCAGTGAAAGGTGATCAGCCTGACAGAGTGCATGAGAGGTGACTGAATTGCTTTTCATATCAATCGATTTACAAAAGCAAAGAAGAGGGGCCCATTTTGTCACCTTCGAGAAGCAGTCCACTTTTCGTGTTGAAAAACGCCATAAAGGAGCGCATGTCCCTTTGAAACCACCAAATTGTTCTCAAAGCCAGAGGGAGGGAGACGTTTTGAGCATACGACACATTTTGCGAGTGTGTGTGCTCGTGTGTACAAATATGACATCATTACTCACGGGTTGGAGACTTCAACTTATCCATAGCTGTGACCCGGAGAGGGCAGGAGAACCGAGGATGACATCACAAAGCTCAACTCTGAGCGAAGGAGGACTTCTGGAGCTGTTGTCCCCGGTGATGCGGCCTCGACTTCGCTCTCGTGGTCATGGGAACCATCCAAGGGGGTGTAGCTTAACCTGGTGTGGCGTCTCACCGTTGCCCTTACTAGAACGCGTACAAGGGAGCGGGTGGCGGCGGTGTGAGCATTGGGACCACAGTCCACGGCAGTTCCCGCTGTGATGGCCGCCAACTGATGACCGATGGTTACCAAGGCGGCCATGTCTCTGGATCCAGCTACCACGGCACCATGGTGCTCTACAACAGAGGGGCTCGCTGCTACGTCTCCCTCTCTCCTCTCCCCCTGTCATACCTCACTCTCCAGACTAGAGAAGTGAGCTGACCCTCGACGCGAGCACAGACTTTTGGCTTTAAGTGGCAGGTGAGGTGAGTAGAACCTTCGTGGCTGTGGCACAGAACGGAGTCTCTGGTACTGGAGTTTGGCACTGGACGAAGCCTGAATCTGGCTCGGGCCAGCCATCCCTACTCCTGCTGGAGGTGAGACCGAAGATGAGGAGGGCGGAGGCGGGATAGGCATTGGGAGGGTAGTGGGAGAAAGAGATGGCTGCTGAGGTGGTGATGGTGGAGGTTGAGGTGTTAGGTCGGTGGGCTGTGTGCTGAGGTTAGATTGGCTGCCTGATTTGGCCTGACTTGGGTCTGATTTGGGAGGAAGAGGTTTGGGCCGAGAGCCCCCGCTGAAACTGTGGCAGTGGGGGAGAAGCTCTTCCTGGCTATGCGATAGTGAGGTGGGTCGCCTTTTGGGATGGGAGGCGTGTGATCGGCTGTGAGGATGTGGGTAGGGATGGGGATGCGGGTAAAGGCTACAAGAACACATGGTGGCCCGTCGAGCTTCCTCCCGTCTGTCCCTAGCTTGCCTCTTACTTTTCCTTCCTCCGGACTTCCATTTTTTCTCTCCCTTAATAGGGATCTTGTCCATAGACCAGTATCTCCTAGGCGGAGGGAACGCTGAGGGGGGCGGTGGCCACTGTGATCCCAGTCCACCACTCCCTCCTCCTGATTCCCAACCTACACCTGCCCCTGAACTCCAAAAATCAGTACCAATCCATCCCTCTGCTCTAGTTCCAAGCAACGAATCATCCCGACTGTTAATACTGCCTCCTCTCTCTCTGGAGGGGTACGTGCCAAAAAACCACCCTCCACCGCCTATCCCCCCTATCCCAGAGCTGTTCCCCGCACCTCCCTCCCAGTACCTTTCAAAACGTCCAAACTCCCCTGATGAGCCTTCATCTGAGTAACTGTCTTCTGCCCTTCTTTCTATCCTATCTCTCTCTGTTTCAGACACTGCTCCCCGGCCTGCCCTCCTTCCTCTCTCGCCCGCCCGCTGCCTAATTCTTACCCTATCCTCCTCTTCCTCATCGTCGTCGTCATCATCATCATCATCATCATCGGAGTCCCACTCTTGTAAAGAAAGCCCCTCTCTGGTCTGTGCTTTCTCTTTTTCAAAAGGCATCAACAAAGGACGCCTCTCTCCTCCCCTACCACCATCATCCCTATCTATTCCTCCACTTCTCCGTCGCTTGCTGGATGGGAGGAAGGGGTGCAAGGATGTGGGGGGAGCGTTTGAGTCATCCCCTCTTCCATTCACCCAAAATTTGACTGATGCAGGGAGTTTGTTCAGATTGGGGTAGCGCTTGCTGGGGGTGCGGTGTCTGGAATGAGTATGCGATGATTTGGAATGCCTTTCTCTACTTCTCCCACTGTCCTCTCCTTCCCTGTCACTGCCCTCCTCTCCTCCATCTCGTCCCACTCTCTCCCGCTCTCCTTCCCACGAATCCCGCCGCTTCTCTCCAAATGTATTCCGATACTGGGCAGAAAAAGAAGAGTAGTTCTGTATTCCCGCTTCCCTCTCTCCTTCCACCTCTGCTTCCCTCTCTGGCTCTATATCGCCGTCTTCTGGCTCTGATCTTTTCCCCCCGGTAGATTTCTTCCTTTTCTTTGTCTTGAGTGCCTTTTTCTTCTTCTTTTTCACTTTCCGTCGTTTCCTTTCTCTCTCACGTTCTCTTTCCCTTTCTTCCCTTTTCTTTTTCTTTTTGATCTTTTTCTTTTTCTTCTTCTCCTTCTCTTTCCTTCTCTTCTTCTCTCGTTTTTGCCTCTCAGCATCTCCCCCAGCTCCACTCTTTTCTCTCTCACTCCAGCTTGCCCACCAGTCTTGAAGTTGAGACAGTTGGCTGCCCCCCCTCTCTCTTTCACGTTGTCTGTCACCCCAGGATGTGCGTGGTTTCCTGGGGGGTATAGGTGGGGGCAAGCGCCCGTGGCTCAAGGATCGAGGCCGAATGGTTGAGCGTTCCCTCTCTCGCCCCCTCCCGAGGAGAAGGCTCGACTCTTCTGTCAGCTCCTCATCATCGTCATCATCCTCTTCATCAAGTCCTCCGGCCCTGTCCCGTGTGCTCCTTGAGGAGCTATAAGAGTATGTAGGGGAGGTGGAGCGAGAAGAAGAGGCCGACGACGACGTGGATGTTGAAGACGTGGTCGACGAAGAAGATGAGGACGACGTATAGTGCAAGGATGCTGATGGTGAGGGAGGGGTGTAGGAGGGGCTGAGTGGTACTGGCACTGGAAGTGAGAGTGGGGGAGAAAGGGGGCGTGCCCTCCTTACTCCACCCTCCCTCACTCCATCTCGTGCCTCTACCCTCCGCCCCAGGGGCAGAATGTTCTCATAAAGCGGCCCTCCAGGTTCTTTGGGCTTCTTGGGCCTTCTCCTTCTCCAAAAGGACGAGGGCAGAGGGGGAGAAGGGTGTGGCAGTGGGGGTGTAGGAGGCAGAGGGGCTTGACTCTTGGGAGGCAGTCTCGGAGTTCCAAGAGGTTTAACAGCCACTTTCCCCTGACCTCCGCTGCCACCACCCACCACCCTCTTCCCTACCCCATGGTCCATGCCCTTCTCTGAGTAGAAGGCCACACTGGCTGGAGGGGGCTGGGGGTGGCCCCTTGGCATAGTCTTGGGGGTCTGGGACCCTGCCTGCTGCTCCATGCAGGGCCCCAGTCCCTCAGGGTCAATGGGACCATAGTATCTTTTATAACCATCAAGTCCCCCACCTCCTCCAGCAGATGAAGCCCAGTTTGGTGGGACTTTTTGAGCGAAAGGTCCCATGTCAGGAACACCCCCCCTTACAGCCCTCGGGTTGGTGGCTGTTGCAGATTTAGGCAGTCTCCAGCGATCCACCACAGCCAGTCTACGATCTGGCCGCGGCAGGAAGGTGGAGCACGGGAGGGGTGCACCAGCAATGGGGGTGCTGGAAGGACCCACTGCTGTTCCTGAATGCACCACGGTGGGAGGAGAGCCGGGTAGAGGCGTCTTGTAGACCGACTGCGGTTGTTGCTGTGGTGGTTGCTGCTGTTGCGCTATAGCAATGGCCGGGCTGGTCATTGACGTTGAAATAACGTGTGGTTGGGATGGGACGGGAACCATTGCTGTATGGTGATGAGTCAATGATTTAGCACCCCCTGGTGCGGTTTCATCTTCAAAGCTACAGCAGCTATACATGCCCTGAGGAAAAGAGAATACAAATATGAGATACAGTCACAAAATCCGAGTTCAATCCGTAGCATGAAAAAACATATTACCATATGAGAGTGATAGGCATACTAAAAAAAGGCTTCAGAAGATAGCTAGATCACTATTAGATAAGCAACCGTTACCATTTGGCTGTTTGGTTCTTGATTAACGATCATTCATGTATACATAAGCTATAATCATTACAACTTGGCAAGGAAATTTTTATCTCTGAGGATATAATCACATGCATATGGTGTGAGACTGTTCCGTCAAGGTCACTGTCAAACGAACAGGATATCCCGGCTGCGAGCAGAATTGAATTTCAATTAATCTCTTCAATTGACTGCGTGGAATTGAATTGACCCCAGACCTCACACTTTCAAACGCTCCCAACTCTGTTACAGATACGGGCAGGAACAGACACACGTGTTTGCATGGAATTATTCAGAAATAGTTTACGTCTATATTTGGTGTCCTGACATTGAGCAATAATTATAGGGAGACTAATTCAATGGTTTGATTCAGAGGCGGAACTCTCTCACAGTGAGAGTGGGAAATTCTAAGAAAACTAATGATAATTGCTAGTGTGCAAAATCACAACATACTTTTAAAAGACTTACCCTGCTGATGGCTAGGAGGAAATCCAGTTTGCCTGAGCTGGTGGCCATGCAATGGCGCAACTTCCAGTAGACCAAATGCTCCCAGGCAAACACCAGTAGGCTGAGGCCCATAGCCACCAGAAGCATGTAGAAGACCCCAGCCATGTTGTCAATATCTAGCTTACTGCTCATCACCTCAATTTTGTCATTATGGCAGATACCTGACAGCCAAAGGCGCTCCAGCATTTCAATTTCATCTGCAAAGGGCACAAGTGGGAGGGGGGGGGTTGGGGAAAAAGCAAGATGAGAAGGGGAAACCGTTGAGGTTGAGATAGATAGAGATAGATAGACAGAAAGAGACAGAGTTACAGACAAAAGGGTTTATGCTAAGCAGTGTTTCCGCAGTATTATCCACCGTGACTTCATGAGGTCAGGGGTCAAAAACACAAAACAAGGTATGCCCCCCCCCCCCCAAAAAAAAAAAAACACAAAGAGAAAGGTCACTCAGAGAGACTCCAAAACAATGAAGTGGCTCAGGAAGTTAAATGACACCGACAACCTAATCTCAACATAGTAAGCAAAAGCAAATGAAGAGAGGATGAGAAAGGGAGGCCAGGGAGCCCCACAGTGATGGTTGGATCGGCAAAACAAGCATGGAATACAAGGTGAGGCGTAATGAGAGAGTCCGAAAGAATGTTTATTAAGGTGGCGAGCGAGCGGCATTCTTTCTCGGTCCACTCACACGTCAGGTGAAATGAGACAAACAGACACGGAGGACGAGAGGCAGAGATTGTGTCATAATGACAAACAGCGGGAACACTCCACAAGCCTGAAGGTGATGACTGCAAAAGGAAGAGGATGATCGTGAAGAAAGAGCTGAAACAGGCAGAAGGGGAAGATCATAATCATTTAATTGTGCTGGTAGGATGGTCAGAATCGCCATCAAGGTGGGAAGCTCCGAGATTTCCATCAGTTAACCTGCCAGCAATCAGGCAGGACCGCTTTACCTCAAACACGGAATTTTCATTAATGAGCTCAGCGACCTAACATATCTTAACCGCCCTGCCAACCTATGATTGGCTGCCAGGGTTGCTGGTGTAACCATAGTGATGGCTCGCCAGAAGATGTAGCGTATGATTCATGATAGAAACAAAGAGGCGTTCTGACCAACATAGCTCGTAATGAGAGCTTTCTGTGACACTAATGGCAGCGGCGCTGAAAATAAATAAATAAATACGTGAAGTTTGCAGTTTGTTGCACATTAGAAGCCACAATTCCAAGTCAAATGGTCAAGTCATGCTGCCTCTTTGAACGCTACACTGGCCTGTGAAAAGCTTTCCAATGGCGCCATCATTATCTTTGCTTGCGTGGCTCACATGAAGCAGGGCTCAGTCATCTGAGTGATGTGGGAAACGCGTCTCCCGTAGAACATCATTAGCACGCCAACAGATGGACACACTGCAGCTCAATGGCAGGTAACAAGTCACCATTTCGGATTCGCCTCCTGAACACATTTTGCACATTCCAAAACACAAATTCCTTGTTTGAACCGCACACTTAAACCCTAATGGGGAAAATGCATCTGCGTCATTTACCTTCAATGTGGTTATTTCCAGACATGAACCCATAGTGAGCAAAATAGTGCTTTAGCGTCCGACACCTCATAGAACCTACGCTGAATCCTTTCGCTAAACTCTAATTCTCATCCCCCGGATTCCCTGCCGTTTGACTTCCAGCGACTCATCTTGTGTGTCTTTGTCGCCGTCTTTCCTCTCGCTTTGCCTGCTCGTTGCCACCTTTGGACCTTTGTGATGGCAGCTGTCGCTGCCTTTCAGTCGCAGCCAGCCCGGGTCTGCCAAATCTGACAGGTGTGTCAAATTCACACTCCACCTCTATCGTTGCTGGCGGGTCAGGTCAGGTAGAGCTGGCACAATGCGCCAAGTTGGATCGCACCCACAAATGGGCTCACAAAGGTGGGTTCACAAAGACTTTCAACACATCTCGTGTCGGTTTTTGGTATGAGCAATATTTGCGGCCGCACGAAGTGGCATTTCTGGGGGAGGGGCAAAGTGGCCAAAAAGATAAGAGTAAATGCTTTGTGAAATGCTTTTGAATTTGTGTTACCGTCTCATGTCAATCTGTAGAAGAGAAGGTGGATGTGGTGGTCATTCTTGGGAAATGATGGGAAATAGGGGGAAAGGTCAGAACTATCAGGTGAGCAATTTCAAAAGAAAAGGAAAGAGTATGCAGGTATGAAGACAGCTGTATTTATAATGACTATGGTATGTTGTCATTTTATGAGGAAAGAATGGGTTCCAACTTGAAATCGTAAATAACCTCTCATGGAACATTTATTAGCATGATGCCTTGTTTCTAAGCCTCTTGCCAAGATGCTTGATTGATTGCAGCAGATTAGTGGTGCGCGGTAAAAACAGCATATTCAATAGGAGTCACGAATTTGGTACTTGGACCCTACCGGCCAACCGTGGTAACCCATATTCATTACATCTTTAAATCTCCCTCGCCACTGCTCAGTGAGACAGAAAGAGTCCAAGAGAAAGTGGAAATAGACCTCCATGAAATGTTGTATGTTAATAATATTCACTTTATTTTTGTGTTCTTCAGGAAGTGAGCAATTGATGTCAACATTTGGACACATTTATATTATTGATATCAGCCTGTTGCAGAGCTGCTAAACCGCTCATACTTCGTTATGCCTGCGTTACCTCACTTTTTTTTTTTGCTGTTTGTATCAGGGAATGCTAAGTGCCCACTATTTTGTGACGTCTCCGCTACCTACGAGCTACCGCTGGCTAGCTTAAGTGGCTAAACACGATGCTGAGCTTCTGAGGCGAAAGTTCGCCTAACGTAAGTCACTAATCAACCCCCCCCCAATGGTAGCAAAAAAACTACGCTTTTGTATTGTCACAAAGGGAGGATGAGTACAGATGCTCCCCTACTTACGAACATTCGAGTTACGAACAACGGTACATACGAACATGTCTGTCCTCTCATGATATAAAATCCTCCTCTTCCTCCTCCTCCTCCTCCTCCTCCATCAAATCCTTAAGCATCGAGTATATCTTCCAAAAGTAAGTTAAACTTCATTTTATTTATCTTATTACGTACATGTACATACTGTGTGTGTCTCTCGCTCTCTCTCTCTAACATTCATAGTACAGTACTGTACGTATTCTCTTTAAACATAAATTATAATACAAAATATAGCACTGAAGCAACTTACGAACAAATTCACCTTGCGAACGATCGCTCGGAACGTAACTCGTTCGTAAGTTGGGGAGCGTCAGTATTAAGGAAAATGATGGCAAAGCCATGCTAATTGCTAAGCTATCGAAACGTAGTTGCGAAATACAGAAATAATTGATTGTGTGATACAGCGCACGTCACATATCGTAGGTCTGACTGGAACTGCATCGTAGCGGAGAGTAACCAACTTTGAACAGCATAGCGAAATGGAGCATTATTTTTGGGAAGAGCAGTGTGGACAGTAGAAAAGGTCATGTACTTTATAGTAAGCATTAGTTTTTTTTTTTCGCAATTAATTTATTGGTTAGGAGGATTTTAGAGGCGTTTCAAGTGCTCATTCCACATTTTAAGGCGAAAATTCCACAAAGACAACAGCCACTTGTCACGGGGCTATTCTTAATTTTTCAATGAACCAAGTACAGAAAACCTTGGAAAATGAACGTAAATAAGTTTTTTTTTTTTCACTGAAACTAGTCTGAGACATGCTTGTCATAATTGTGTGGCTAAATTACCATTACGTATTGGATTGTGCAGATTTTAAAGTTGAATACATTCAACAGGGATGTGATTTGACCAAAGTGAAATTATCTGAAAATTTAGCCGGGGTTCTGGGGGCTAGGTCCAGGGCAGTGCCCAGTGGGGGGGGGGGGGGGGGGGGGGGGGTGGGGGGGGGGGGGGGGGGTGGAGAGGGGGGGGGGGAGCATGAACAAATAATTATATCATGACCAAATGAAAAGTAACTCATATTAGAGCATACCACAAATGTCTTTGTTATAGCAGAAGATGTTATCTGTCGGAGTCATGTGCATACACAATGAACTACTAAAAAAAAAAAAAAAAAAAAAAAAAAAAAAATCGATTTTTTTTGGGGGGGGGGGGGATAAAAAAAGCGGAATTCCGCGAATTAGCGGAAAAATCACATCCCTGATTCAAATATTCAGCTTTGTTTGAATATGTTGCTACAACATGCAACACTTTGCTCAACGCTAACTACATTTACAAGGCAAACCAAGCTCATAACCAGACACAGTCGAGCACTGTTCACACTGACATCAGTCTTAAATTATTAAGTGCGCACCTACTATACAATGCACTGACTTCTCTTGTAATAAATTTCCCTTAACAGACATTTGTGGTCTGTTTTAAGGTAAAACAGATAACAATGACATTCATTGGTTGCAATTGGACAGCGTCTGCGAGAAACCCGACACACCCGCAGAGGACCGAAGCAGAGGAGAGCAGAAAAGGTCGCACCTGAGACCTGCTTGCTCTTTGACAACAGTACACCACGGCGTTGCCCTTGTTCGCACCAGTGTTCCTAAATCAATTTTCTTGTAACGTGCAAGCGCATGCCAGCTGGAACTAATTATCATAAGTAAACATCCTCCTGTTCCCTACAAAAGGACAAAAGGGTCAAAGTCTTGTTCCAATGCCCCGTCTGAGCTCTCTGCGAGAAGGAAGGCTTGAGTTCAGAGGTTTAAACCCATCTTGTGTTGGACCAATAAATAATAGTGTTTTTTTTTTTCTCCTTTTTATAATGGCGAATAAAGAATTGCAATTTTAATCCACTAATGCACGAAATACATCCGAGAACACAGTTTATTGCAAGGATGGGCTTACTTTAACTCTTTTGTGAGTTAAAGTAAGCTGCTCGGAGTTCATAAAGAAAACATCGCTGAATGCCACCATGTTAAGCCCAACTGCCGGTGAATAGACCCAATTATTTGGCAAGAGAATTGTTTTTGTGTGTCGCCACGCTTGCACACTTCGCTGCTATGCGCCAGATGCGGCATGTTGCCAAACATGTCCAGAGAGGCCGACCGAGCTCCTCCGCAGATGTGCAGAAAACCGTGACCCAAACAATTGTGTGCTATAATCACAACATGTCAAATACCTTGATATGAAGCCGCTGAAAAACAGCCAGCCAGCAAAAAAGCTCAGTTTCCACCGCTTTTTAGTACTTACTTATTGGATAACATATAGCGGGAATAAAAAAAAAAAGAAAAGTTTTGAAAAATGGAAATAGGGCTGACAAGAGTGCACAGTCTGCATTTCTATTAGGAAACGAGATGGAGCGAGATCAATAGACGGCGTGCTCCCGAGGCAGCAATAGGGAGATCAAAAACACTTTTGGGTTGACAAAGCAAAGCTCAGCTTGTAAAATGATACAGCACGCTACGGCGATGATGTAACCCTGTGACATGTATTAGCCCAGCTGAAGGTGCGACACAAGAGTTGGGATGCCGCCTTTGAGGGTTCCTTTCCTCCACATCACAGCAAGGTAATCCGCTCCCTTAGTAATCTACTCCCAAAAAACCTCCGTCTAATTCCACAGCACCCTGAGAGTTGATGCGTCCAATGCAGATAAGCGCTGCTTCATGCTGAAACACGGCAAGAAAATTACTTCATGTAACAAGTCACAAGGGATGGGAAAAATTGTCAATTAATTGATCGTGAAAAATGGAGCTAGTTGTGTCGAATTGATTCTTGTTTGATGAGTCTTGATTTTGGATAGAATAAGTGTTGATTCAGTCAGTTTCAACTTGTTTGTTGCATGAAGAATAACATTGGATAAAACCGGGGCAGACTGCATTATCAAAAGCAATATTTTTCCATAGTCAATATAGTCAAATGACACACATAGCCTAGTAGAATATTACGTTTAAAAATCAGACACTGAGGCACAATTGTAAGATCATTTTAAAGATACAGTGTTTTATTTAGTGCCATCTAGTGGTGAACTAATAAAATGCAACGATTATGAAGCATGCTACAGTGTCTCAGACAGACCTCACTTCCTAAGCCTACCTCTTTTCAATTACTACCAATGATTATTTGGAGTGAGGGAGCAAGCACGCAAGCAACCCGGCGAGGAGGAGCTAGCATGAGCGGCAAGCAAGAACTCACTGGAGTGGCTAGCAAGAACTAGCTGGAGCAGCTAGCAAGAGCGGCTAGCGGGAGAAGCTAGCAAGGCAGAGGGAGAGGAGCTGCGGGAGCCCGAATTACCACCAGAGGCTAACTACGTTCGCCAAGTTCTTCTCCTTTGGGTATCCGTAAGAAAGATGGCAGCAAACCGTCAGCCACCTGTAAAGCACGGCGTGACCTATGTAATAGAATTAGCAATTACAAGACATACGATTATATATATTTTAAAAAAATGTCCGTTGATGTGATATGACTTATTTTTTTGCATATTATTGAAACGAATACAAAGTTTTCTAAAATTGATTTATTAGTTCACCACTAGATGGCGGTAAATACACACTGTCTCTTAAAGGTAACAAGGCATAAAAAGGAAAAAATTGCCATCTTTTGCAAGCAGATAGTGAAAAAAGTTGTTAAAAGGTTTTATAAAGTCTGCGCCTTAGCAGAAATAATTCAAAAGTTTAGTTTTCAGTGATTCAAAACAATGTTAGCATTTTTGAGAGAGCCAGCAACGCCTGCATGTCAAGGCTGTCTGCGCGCAGTTTTTCTCCTCTCCTGGTCCAGCTATTCAGCGGCAGACGCCAGCCTTATTTAATAGATCTTGGCACCAAATTGGCACTATCAGTGTGTAAGCAGCTAAAGTGTCTGCATGCCAGAAACAACTAAAGGGCTTTGTCCGCTACGCCATAAGCAAAGCTGATTTTGAGCCCTCGAAAAAGCCAAGCAATCGGCATCCAATTGTGACAATAAATGTGTGTGGTGGACAATGTAAAATGATAATCAAGCATTAGTGTGCTGATTGCAAAACTGATTTTCTCTATTGGACACACAAGATGCCTCCCATAATCCCAAATACAGTTTGCGCAGCAGACAAAGAGTATTCTAATAATGATTCCATTGTTAACAAATTGTCATGTTCTAAATTTTCCTCTTTAATTTTTATGTTAACTAGTTATAAGCATTGGACTACATTTTTCTAAGCCGAAAGGAAAAGAAGGAGAGTTCTGAAGCACCAGTCGTATTGAGCAGAGAAATGCTGACTGGAGGCGGTGGGTCAATATCACTGCAAAGTGCCTTTGGTGTCCTCCACAAAATCACTCAGTCATCATGAAAATGTAGTGCAATAATGAAACCTGGAGGTCTTACTACAAGTTGTCAAATATTTGCACACTTACAAGTTCAATAAGTGCCTTAAAATGTGCTTCCTTCATTTTTCAAGAAGTAGTTTTGAACCCCCTATTTAATACTTCACAAAAGCAAATGGCTGAGATTATTTTATTTTTCCAAACGCTTTTTCAAAGATCTTAGAGCCATGAGTGATGCCATAAATGAAACGATAGCTGACTTGAAGTTATGTAGGGGAATGGGAAGAAATGGATCTGCATACAAACGTACCTTTATGTCTGACTGATACATTCTACACCAAAGCATTCCATTATCCTTTTTTAACAAAACATCTCGACTCAAATGTAAACAATCTAAATAAATATTGACTAAAAACATCCAGACTTGCAATCTTGAAGTGACATATGTCAACAATTTGACAGTTTTGTGTTCAAGAATGTTAATCGATTTGTTCTCAAGCTATTTTCAACACTTTTAGTTGGTTGGTAATGAGTAAAAAGATGGGGGACAAACAAACAGTATCGGTTAAAAATAAAAATAAAAAATACCAAATTTGGGCATATGAGGCTTCTGTCCAACAGACAACGGTGACAATAGCTCAAAGTCTCAAGTTGTTTTTATGGACAACAAATTGGTTGCTACTGAATCAAGAGCGCCTCTGCTGGTGGCAGCCAAGTACTGCACCCCACTTGTAAGCAAACACGCAACAATGAATTCCACATTAACGATACCATCATCTGACGGAATATTTGATGATTATTCTCATTCCTAATCACCCGTGTCGCATTGTCTTGGACTTTCTTTCATCATTTTTGTCCTTAGACTCCCTGTCGATGTCAGTGTCAGCTAATCTGTAACAAGTGTAAAATCACCACTCAAGTCGCGATGATCCTTTTCGACACGGACTCACAAAGATAAATTCGTTTTTTGTACCCTCCCGAGCAGGGAAAGCGCATTGAAATTCAGAACACAAAAACGGAGGGAGGCCCGTGTTCCCGTGTACCGAGAAAAAAAAAAAAAGTGTTACTCAAGCAATCTTTTAAATGGACAATCATATTCCTCTTGGTGCCATTCCCTGTTTTATTTCCCACTCACAGCCAGACAGTAAAGAGACCTTTTAGGCATCGGTCTTCCCACCACAACCACCATCACCTCTCCTACACACCATTATTCCCCTTGTCATGATCAAAACACCTTCCAACCATCGCTTTCTCCTAACACCTCTCCATCATCTACCCCCTGTGTCCTCCATCTCCAATCCACCCCCTGCCATTCATTGCAGCGCTCTCTCACCCGCTCCCGGGCCAGTCATTTTGCCCACCAAATTGACTTAATTATTTCCTTTCCTCGTCATCCTCACCATCTCCCACCAGCTGCAGAAGGGCCAGGTCAAGAGGACGTTTCCAGCGTGAGTTTTTGTGCAGGGCGATACCGTAGCCTGTGGTGGCAAAAACCTTCCCCGAGCCTATGGTCATCACCTTGGAGGTGGGGAGAAGGACAACAGGCACATTATACAAAGCTGAGTAAATATGTCAATTTTTCTCTATTTATGTCCGCTGTGCGTAAGCACTGTGTGCGTGGGAGTTGGTTCGTACCTTACAACCTTCGTCCTTCCTGGCCATATAGTTCAATACTGCAGCATCATAAATAAAAGCATCCAGTTTCCTGTAAAGGGATCAAGGAAAAATGCATTCATCATTTAATGGGAGTAGGAGGCGAGGATCGAGGGGGTGGTAGAAGCAAGGGATGATAGGGATGAAACGGATTCTAATCGTAATCACAGTTAAAAAAAAAAAAAAAAAAAAAAAATCAGATTTATTTTATAAAACTTGGCAACAAATTGCCTCTAATTAACTAAATGCTAATGGGAAGGGGAGTTTGCAGTGCAGAAAAATACAGTCAACAAACCCTTAGAGCGATAGTAGCAGCATAAAAAGTTCAGTCTTTGCATGTCAAAACAGAATGGGTGGAATAGCAAAGCCGGCTTGGCAAAGAGAGCAAAAACAAGGGGAATGAAATGATGCAGAGATGATGAGGGAAATGTACGTGTAGGAGGCAGAGGGGAGGATGGGGATTTATACGTCGTGAAGTGCGCGGTGACAACGGGGGAAAATAGAGAGAGAGGAGGAAAAAGATTTACACACTTCAGGGGGAAAAAGACATGGGCTAGAGTGGGGAGGATTATAAAGTTTAAATGCAGACATAGCGAGAAAACGCACTTGAAGGGTAAAAGAAAAGACCAAAATAGAGTTGAAGAAGCATGGATGCAAGGATGAATGATTGGATAAAATGTCAGATTAGGAGAAAAAGCTGTAAGCAACAAACAAAACAGTAGGATACTAGCTAGCAATAGTTTCAATTATTTAAAGCGCGATAACAGTGAGTTATATCTGCGGTGACACGGCTTCCAGGCGCCAAGAATGATGACAAGCCTGGGATCAAATAAACTAGGATTACGCAAAACACATGGCTGGTGATAAAGATTTTTATCGGAAAATGAGGAAAAAAAGGAGGTGCTGTGCTGGTTGTACAGGGCTCTATTTTCCAGACCGGTGTGAATCCTGCACGGTGTGTGGCATAGCTTGGCGGTTAGACCTGATGTTGGTATTTTTAGGATTATGCACAAATCGGCGGCGACTCACATTAAATTGTGAATTGGCCATGGAAAACGAACACAGGTTTAAAATGTTTCCATTCGAGTCAGAACTGGCCTTACCCTTTTGTCGCCAATGTCTCTGTAATGTGTAACGTTTCTACGTGGCGAGTACAAAAGGTTATGTGAAAATTGGGTGTATGAAATTTGTTGATGAGGTCATACAATGGACTTGCCATTCAAAGCAGAGACTCTTAATAGCGAAAGTTTGTATGTAAGTGACACCCATTGAAAAGGAATTGAAAAGGGGGGGGGGGTAATTTTATGCATTACATATATTTTTAAATAATCGGCAGATTAATTGTAATCGGTATTATTTTCTGCCAAAAATCGGTATCAGCATCGGCCCCCCCAAAAAAATGCATATCGGTAGGGCACTAGTATATATATGATATATAATATAGTCTAATACCCACTATTTACATATTTATGAATGAAATAAGTCATGTTAGACCAGCCGTTTACCCTGCGCCGGTTACTTAGACGTGGTCTGAGCAGGTTGTAAGGTTTAGATCGACTTTCTGCCACCGAATTCTCACTCCGCCAAAAGTGCCCAGCTTGGTAAGGAAATTAGGAGCTGCCGGCTTTTGCACCACTGTACTGATGCACTGTCTATAAAAATAAAACCCACATTCTTGAAGGTGTTGGGAGCGATAAAGCGAAGGTGACAGAATTTGCACACATGAGAAGAAAAAGCGTGACAAAAGATTAAAATGTGAGTCAGAGTTGAAGAGAATGCCGATGCAGGCTTTTACCATAACACAGCTGCGACACGGCAGGTGTGAGGGAAATAAGAATGAGGACAAGTGTGGTGTAAAATACATGATCTGCTGCTGTCACAATTAAAATGGATGCCTTTTGGGTCATTTTTATTTCATGGCCTCGTGCTGTGTGCTGGTTCTTCTCAATGCTGGATTGCTTTTCTGTCATTCTTGGCCAGCCATTTGTTCCTTGTTAGTTCTGAACTCTCTTTTAATCAGGGACCTTTCTTAATTATCCAGTCATGTACGTGGTGACTTAGAGAAGTGGCACTTTCTTTTTTTTTCCTAATTCTTAGCAAGCGAGTTAAGTATCTGCTTTGGTTTGATTTCTGTTTGAACGTGTTTGTGTGTTTTTATATGGTGGAATAATAGAGAGATGAGCATCCCCATGGTGTCTTTGCTGCTCATTTCTGTGTGCTTAGATTCTTTACTGGCCCATAATACTGTACACTAAAATCTGCTGACATAAATCTACTGCTAATCAAAGAAACTCAACTTGGCAGCAATAATAACAAGGATTCTTGTTTGTGCTTTTGGCAGGTTTTGATGTAAAGAAGCCATCACCATGTAATTAGAGTTGGAACAACTCTCATCTAATGAAAGTCCTTTTTTTATTCTCATACTGTGGTATTGCCGATATATAAATCCATCCAGTCAAAAGAAACACATTTTAGACCTATAAACACTTTTAGGTTCAAATCGAGGCGATTTTGTGTCTCCAATTAGAACAGATTCATTGATTCATCAGGGGAAGTGAGTCCATCGCTTCAAGTTGGTCGCCACAGCAACTGAAATATATTCCCAGCTTAATATGTGCGAGGAACACAATTACTAGCCATAACTGTTTCAATGTGTCCCCAAAGTAACAAATGAAGCGCAATAAACAATCTTTGTGGAGAAAAAATTTGATTATAAGGCTTAAAAATTTTATGGAGGGAGTCTGTTAACGATGTGGCTACAGCTCTAATGCGAAAATAAGATTCTTGTCAAGAAGAAACCCACCTTGCAAAATAATTGGAAACAAGTCTTAAAAACATTCGTGCTTGAGGTGTCCACACGGACCGAGATGCCGAAGACTGAGAATAGGCTGATTTTCCAGTTTGACGGCTTAGCGTGGGTTTAAAAAGTCAAGGTTTCAATAACCACTAATAGTGGCTGTCACCAGTAACGGGCTCTTTTCACTTTTGAGGGGACTTCTATGCAGGGCACAATATGCTTGGCTTCTTGTACAGTTGAGTAAATGAGTCGCCTCTTTGAAGTTAATTGCCTCCTGTTACACCCCCCCCCCCCCCCTCCTTTTAAAGCTATCAGAGAAGACGAGTGCCTTGAAGTGCATTATCCCCCCCCCAAAAAAAAACATGGTGCCAGTGCGTACTAGTTAGCCCAAGGAAAACATGAGTTGCCCACGGGTCTGTTCTAAAAATAGCTCCCCAACCATGGGATACTGCAACTTATTAAGAAGTATAGAAACAGAAACATTTATTTATTTATTTATTTAATTATTTATTTACGTAAACGTTAAATAACGTTTAGTAAAATCCTATGGAGGAGTGCCAAAGACGTTAAAAGACGTTTGTTTCAAAACAGAGGTGAAACTAACCATTTTCTATTGTTGATTACTGAAAAACGGAATAAGGTAGAAACAAACTTTTTTTTCTGATGAAAGATGAGAGTCCAATCTTTCATTTGGTAGTCTGTGTGTTTCCATAGTCCAAACACATAATTTTCTGTGGACCTTGAAAGATCAGTCAAAAATGCTTAAATCGGCTGGCACCCACGGCATCCCTTTTCTGAAAACGTCTGGCAGTCAAAGAGTTAACATGTTACACGTCATAATATTCCAAATATTCTATATTTTGTTTAAAAATTAAATGGATTGTGTTCAATAGGGGCGAATATTTCAATTTTAAGAGCTGTAGTTTTAGTATCATAATAGCGTGATACTGCATTGATTTTGTTATTATGATGTCAGACTCTAATCTCGGCCCATGCCTAATTGACAACAAATCCAAAGAGGTGGAGATGAAGTTGTTTACAGCAATAAAACGATATTTCTGATTTAAATTTCTTTTAATAACAGATAATGATTATTGCCAAATAAAATAGAACTGGATTTGTGGTTTCCGATTTCGTGTCAGAATTATTCAGGTTACTGCCATTTCTTGAACAGTCAATGACCGGAATTCTTCATTCAATCAGTTATTCTTGACACAAAGAAAATTGACAGTTTAATTAAAAACAGTTCTTGTAACTTGTAGTTATTTTGGTTAATATAGTTCATGTTTCATTTAACTGTATTAATTTTGTATGTTTGTGTGTGTGTTGTTGCATACAGCTTCCAAATAAAAGAAGTGAGAAGGACGGGGGAATGCAAATGGTGACAGAAAAACACTGAATCAACAGGAGGACCAAGTTAGGGTAAACAAACCCAGTCTTGAGGTTGAGAATGGCGTCCTCCACTCCTCTCTGGTTGTATTTGCCCATGTACTGGTGCATGTCTGGGTAGTTGGAGCGGATGTTTTTTTCCGTGCTACCGTTGGGCACCGTGCCAAACTTCAGCGGTGGGTACTGTTCCTCGGGATGCTGAAACTAAAGACGATGGAAGGGGCATGAGACGCCTCAGGCTGTGCACCAATCTGTTTGACCTATTTCTGTCCCCTTTCCAGACTAAGTTGTTACACTTTGAGCACAGTCAAAAAAAATTTGGGGGGGGGAAAGGTCAAGCTGTGGACTTTTAGTATTTAGAACTGCCTTTTAAGTATTCAAGGACTGTGGTAATAGCATTATGGTAAATGAGATTTTATCCTTTTCTTCAAGCCCTCCACTGTAATCAATTTTAATGTTTAAATTCATGGGATTTGACTCCCTTACGACTTCAATTTGCCTTTTTTTTCCCAGTACAGCTCATTAGCATTCAAGCAATGAAATACCTTCTTGTCTGAGAGCCCTGACACCGTGTCAATGTACTCCTCCTGGATCATGAAGGCCGCCAGGTTAGCAGTGTACGAGGCCAGGAAAATGACGGCGAAGAAGGCCCAGATCAGCACCATGATCTTGCTCGTTGTTCCTCTGGGGTTCTCCACCGGCACAGAGTTATTGAAGACAATGGCCCATAAAAGCCACACAGACTTTCCTATGGTGAAAGTCGAGCCTCCAGCCTCTGTCCGGGGAGATGAGAGGGGGAAAGAAAATGGTTGTAAAATTTGTGTGCACAAACATGAGGCTGCGCAGAAGTAGAGCTGTCAAAATTAATTGATTAATCGACAAATAATTGATTATCAAATTAATCAACAACTATTTTAACGCATTCACTCCCAGCCATTTTCAACCCCCTTTGCTCCCGGCTGTTTTTACTGGATTTTGACTGATTCTTGACTGATACTTTGATTCTACACGGCCCACAGAATACTGTGTTTTATTGCTATGAAAACACGGAACCTCCCAAAAGAAAGATTAGTGTCTCTTCTTTCATCAGGAAAAATATATATCTATCTGTTTTCGTTTGCAGCATTTAGCATTAGAATATAGCTAAGTTTCATCACTTGTTTGAAACAGTGGGGAAAAGTGCCTTTTGCAACATGGCCCTGGTTGATTCCTTATACTCTGCTGCCACCTGCTGGCCGTTTGTGTAATAACTACCATTGCTTCAAGCTTCTGGTTTTTCAAAGCTTTCTGTATGCTCTAGCATAATTTTTTTTTATAAATACGTTTTAAGGTCCATGGTAATATTTAAAATAGAACATATTTATACGTTTTTGGGAGCAAATTAGTTATTCATTGATTTCAGCATATCAACAGCAATTGTTCACTGATTTCTGTAGTCCTTCATGAGAGAAGACTCATTATACAGTATATATATTTTTTTACTTTGGAAAACAATGGCATAGTTGGGCATCAACCCCCCCCCCCCCCCCTTTTTTAAATCACTATAAGAATACTAAGTATGAAATAAACACCAATCACTGGGTAATAAACAGTAATCAGGGGAAAAAAATGTGTAATACACTTTAACACCAAATTAAAATGAATCAGATTATTTGATTAATCAATTAAATAATCAATTAATCAATTCTAAAAATATTCAATCGTGACAGCACTACACAGAAGCGTTCAAATGAAACCTCAGTGAATGACATGTAAAATGATATATAAAAATATCTAGCCAGCATACTGACAGCAAGTTACTGACCATGCATTCAGAGGACAATAACGCAACCTCAAGGTACAAATCACCACTCGAGCTGTTACGACAGTGAGGAAGTCGAGGACGAGTCAGTTAAATCTATGCAAAGTGAAGCAATCATGCAGAAGGAAACCGTCCGATGCATCAGAGACATTAAACATCACAGGAGTACAAACTACGCTGCTGAATAAAAGATGGCCTCTTCAATGTTAGACATACTCGGATGCAGTTCAACAACTCCCTCTTCAGCGACAGTCAAAAGGCAACACTTGTACTTGATTTGAACAATCATGCGATTTATGTTTCGCACTCCCACTCAATAGGGGGCAGCATATTACGTTAAAGTCAACTGCGCTTTCCAACAATCACCTAGAGACGATACTGATGCTCCAAAATGACACTTCTCATATTTCCTGTGCACCAGGATGCCGACCACCCTCTGTGCGCTAGCATCAAGGAAGCACGACGCTGCCTCTTAACCATAACTCTTGGCGACAGCTCACTCAGAAAGTGAGAGGGGGAAAAAAAATCAACAACAATGGCACACGGACCCACTGAGGGAAATACATTTTTAAATAAGCGAATGCCTTTTTCTGTATCTTTCATAAAAGTTGTCTTCTCAATGCCTCCACCTGAGCTGCTGCGGTGCAAAAACATAACAGTTGTATTCATTCACTATTGGTGACTTTTTGGCAAAGAGAGAAAGTTATCTCAAGTTACAGGCATGCGGATAGTGTGCAGCCTCCTGATACTGTCACAACTCTCAATTTGCAGGTGTAAAAAGAACCTCGAAGCTTTCGTGACTCTCTATCACACATTTAACTAACAGAGCACTGAACAATCACATTCCAATTAAAGCATTTGAAATCTGGAAATGAAGTAGGACTGAAAGATTTTGAAAAATAATCGAATTGTGATTTTCTTTTCCCGATGGTGCGATTGCAATTGAATACGCCATTATTTTTTTCAAAAACCTCTTCCTGGGTTTTTTTTAATTTATTTTTTTATTAACACAAGCATAAATGAATCAGTATTACTAAAAAATAATATCGGATTTATTATAAATACATGTTTTGGTCTCATAAAAATGAAAGCCAATGAACCATTAATTAATGAAAATGAAAGACGGTTGTTTTTTTTATCTACTTAAAAGTTTTAGGTTTAGACTTGCAGTTTTTGAAGGTTTCACTATAACTTCACAAATGTGACATAAACATAAATCAATAAGCCATGAATCAGATTAAAACAATCATGCAAACAAATCGATGGCTTTATCACTTCAACTTTTCATGATTCTTTTTTTTTATTTTTTTTTATTTATTTATTTATTTATTTTTTCTTCTCTACGGGAGAGCTCAGTATTGTTCATTCGATTTGACATCATCATTGCTCTCCTTTTTTTTTTTTTTTTTTTTTAAATCCAACAAATCAATTAAAAAAAAATTAATAAATGTTTTTTTTTTTTAAATACATATACATATATATATACACATATACACACATATATATATACCCTTTTTTTTGTATGTGGGTGAGTATGTGTATGTGCGTGTGTGTGTGTGTGTGCGTGCGTGCGTGCGAGCGTGTGTGTATTCATCAGTTCACCTAAAGCCCATTAAAAAAAAAAATCCCATACTAATAATATAATATAATAATAAATTGCCAGATGCAGAAACATCAATGTAAGTTATCACGATGTAGTGGCTCTCGCTAACAGACAGAATTAAGTAACCGGAATTAGGTTAAAAAATTCTATATACGTAGACCATGTTTCTATAAATTTTGATATTTGGTTTTTATTTGAGGCAGATATTTTTTCCATTAAAATGTGATTTATGAGGAGGTTAGACCATTGGTCGATATTCAGAGTTCACACTTTTCATGATTCATGAAACAATGATATATAAACAGCCTTCAAATCTGGTTGCTGTCCATATCCATTTTTACTGGCCAGCTTCTGGTGCAACTATAAAAATGCCAGCGTGATGCTAAATCAACCCGGACCAAACGTGGCAACGCTGCCTAAACAGGAAGACAGAGAGAGGTTTGGCGCCAGACCATCTTCAACCAAAAAATAACGAAGACTGATAACGATACTATTTGTATCTACAACAATGACTGCAAGCGATATATTACGTAGAGGGTGCGTTTCACCTGCAGGACTGACTGACTTGGTCGTGGACATGGTCATTACTTATTTTGTCTTGGTTAGCTTGTGCAGTATGGAAAACCAAAACTGCCAAATTTAAAGATAAATAAATGACTAAATAAATGACTAAAAGCGAAAATAAAAACGGATCTAAAAAAATGTAATTCTAAAATTAAATCTCAAAAAATAAAATAAATGGAAATAAAAACAACAATATCCATAAATAAATATAAAAAAATGTCAAAATAAATACAAAAATAAATAGAATAGAATTAAATACCATTAAATAAATAAAAACACTCTGCTCTCACATTTATTTATTTCATGCTGCAGATGCTCTGCCAAGACGAAATGTTATTTAAATGAGGAGGCGGTCCTAAGCATGTCTTGGGTTGGATCCGCCCTTGCAAATTGCCTTTCATTGGACAAGTGAGCGGCTCGGCGAACAAGGAAGTCTTGCCGGCTTGCATGGAGGGCTTGCATGGAGAACTTCACCTTGACTTGTCGAGCAACTCAAGTCGCAAGTATAAGTTGTATATATATTTCTTTGCGTATTTACAGGGATGTGATTTGACCAAAGTGAAATTATCTGAAAATTTAGCCGGGGGTCTGGGGGCCGCTAGGTCCAGGGCAGTGGGGGGACACGGGGGGCAAAGCCCCCCGGAGCTCATGGGTTTTCCGTGTTTTTAAGTACTTTCAATGCACTCACATGACAAAGAAATAGACAAAACAACAGCATACATTTTCAATGTATATTAAACTATCCCATATAAAATGGCAGTTTTAGTCAACTCAAAATCAGTCACATTCAAAAACATTGGACTGTCTTTGCTTTTAAAAACTATCACTGAGAATATCATCATATCTAACTAATGTGATTACTAAGTTAACACATAAATAATGTTGAAGAGTTCAAATTTCATGAACAAATAATTGTATCATGACCAAATGAAAAGTAACTCATATTAGAGCATACCACAAATGTCTTTGTTATAGCAGAAGATGTTATCTGTCGGAGTCATGTGCATACACAATGAACTACAAAAAAACAAAAAAACAAAAAAAAAAACAAAAAAAAAATTTTTTTTGGGGGGGGGGGAGATAAAAAAAGCGGAATTCCGCGAATTAGCGGAAAAATCACATCCCTGTATTTATTTCAACATTGATTTTTAATTTTTTGAATCTTGTTTTTTTATTATTGAGTTATGGATACATATATTTAGTTGTTTTTATTTCCATTTAAAAATGTGTTCAATTATTGATCCGATATTCCTGATGTTAGCATGGGTATATTATTTTGTAAATGCTATTACACTAGCAAATACCCCATGTCAGTTGCGTGCTCACTATTTGTCCATTTGATCTGTTGGACGACAGTGATGGACTGCATTCACGCCCATCTATCAGGTGGGGAAAAACAGACTGAGCGGACTCATCACTCACTCTTGCCAGTTTGCAGACTGCGGTTGTAGCCCACAGGACTGAAGAACTCGAAGATGAAGACAGTCACAGCCACTACGGTCAGGCACATGACGAACATCATCACCCACACTGCTGGGCTGTAGGGCTCTTTGGGGGCAAACAGAAGACTCCCGTAAACAGGCTTGTATTATATGACATAATCATCCTTGTGATATTAGCAGTTCATGTTGTGAAATACTACAAATCTTCATTTACACTCCCATTGGAACTCTGAATTTGCCGACAGAGTGAAACTTTGAGTTAGCAAAGAAAGAATAGCAGTCACATTCTATTCACTAAGTCACATCCCATTTGTTTCTATACATCACATAAAATAAGCTTCTTACCTAGGAAAGCAGATGGTGATACAGTTCCGTTGCTACGGGAGACCATGACACTGATCCCCGTTTCCACAAAAGGGACTGAGAAATCCACAACCTCAGACCTCTCCTCATTGATAGTCAGAGAGCCGATGGCCATGTCTGCCCGCTTGTATACCACCTAAAAGGGAAGGGAAGCAACGACACGAGAGAGAATCCAATTATCTCAGCCCTGGTAAATATGATTCTACACTGACCATTTGTAGATCTGTAAAATGTGCATATATTCAGTGCACAATATGGTACAAATACAGAACATGTGTCTCCTCTGCATCTCGTTAGCATACAAAATGAGCCAGAGTCTCTCACCTCACTGCCACTATTTAGCACCCCAAAAAAAAACCACAACCCTGAAAAGTCAGCTGATTGTACAAGTGAAATGTTAATCTACATTATACATGGCACATCCACTCTTCAGAGCAAATCAGCAGAAAAATGAAGCGAGGCGGAACGCAAAGCGCCCTCCCCTCAACTTTGCCAAGTCTGGATTACCTGATCAAAGAATGGCAGGCTTTGGAACATCTGATCAAAAGGCGCACGCCAGTCTGAGACAACATTTGATCGGCCCTTTTTGTGTGTGAAAATAGATTTGATAGACAGCTATGGCCGGGGTTCAAGTCATAAATGATAGTGGGGAAGAAGAGCACAGTGCGAACGTTCTTAAATCTGTGACGACTAGAGGTCAGCGAGGGAGAAATATAGAGAAAGTCAATGAAACGTATAAAACTTCATAAAAAGGCAAGTTTGCAGTTTTAAAATAGCTAGCAAGATTTCAATGCAGCCTCACTTGGCTAATCAACGCCCACCTCAAGTCTTTTACCAAAAGCTGTGCCCTCATTGATGTGCACTAGCCCGACTCTCAAATATGGCCATTCATAGTGGCATGCGATAATCGAAAAGCGTAGTTGTGATAAATAGTCGAAGAAAATACTGCTCAGCTTCAACAAAATAGCAACGCTAGCAATACTAAGCAAGCATTAGCGCTGTAAAAAAGCCAACATTAGCCGCAGCTGCTACACAGCCAACCTAGCATGACTCACTCTTTACTCATAATAAGAGTGCATTATTATCAGTTTGAAGTTTTATTTTTTGGACTGTATGATCAAGTAAACATCAAAGAGAGAAAAGTTGCTAATTGTGTGTTAAAGTAAATTGAATAACAGTTGAACAAATCATTTTTTACATGCTTCTCATTTTAGAATTAGCAATCCATCAATTTGTTGTATTTATGGATTGACAGTCATAAAGGCCCTCCAAGGGAAAACATAATTATGATGTGGCCTGCGACAAAAATAAATTTGACATCCATGACGTATCCAATTAAGGGGTGTATTTCACAAAGCAGGTTTAGTGTGAACCCTGGGTCAAGAAACACTGAAATGTTGGAAACTCTGCGTCTTCTGTTTCAGAAAAGGAGGTAACTAAAGCCAGAGGAAAATAAGTAACTCTCGCCTGTTTCATAAAAAGAGGTCATTTAAGCTCTCGGTCAGTTTTCCATGAATCAAACCTGGTCTGTGGCAGGTTTTTCACAATGAACTTTGAGGTTTTCTCTGTCACCGCCTCCTTTCAGCCACACATGACATTTCATTTCCTCATTCATAAATTCTGCTGCGGCGAGTTTTTGCGTAATTATGCCTATAGTCTAGAGCAGAGGTGGGCATCGAGGGCCGCAGTCCTGCAGGTTTTGCGTGTTGCCCTTCTCCAACACAGCTGATATATGATCAGCTCATCAGCAAGCTCTGCATAAGCCTGATAACGATCTTGTTGATTGGAATCAGCTTGTGTTGGAAGTGAGAAACCTACAAAACCTGCAGGACTCCGGCCCTCGAGGACCGAGATTGCCCACCTCTGGTCTAGAGCGTAAAGTCCACTTTTGTCACAAACATGGCATTTCCTTTTGACAATGACCCTTGATGAAGGTGCCGCTTTACTGCGCGGGGAATAAAATATTCGTTGCGAGATGGTTATCAGACCGCGCAAAGATATGCTGGCATTTCCAGACAGTTATCTTTTTGAACGGTACCGTTTCACATCAGAGTCCATCATCTGCAACTTAGTCAGTCCTTACATTTGCAACATTACCCGCGCCATAGACATGCGCTCACATCACAGCATATATTGTGTGTTGCACTTTTTTCTCATACCCGTCGTTTTATGTTTTTCATATTTCATCTGAAGTCAAGGGCGCTTCTCCCCCGCTGGATTGCACCTAAATGAAATTAATTAATATTGTGTATTTGTGTAATATATATATAATAGCTAATAGTCAACAAGTTTCCCTTGTGATATTATATTAAGGACTATATTTAAATGTACGCATTGACCCGAGCAGCAACGTTCTCCCACGCCGCCTTCCTGTACGGGGAGCCGCTGCGGTGTTGCATTTTTTTTTTCTATAGTCATGTTCAAATTTGTCATATGATCGCATTAAGGATTTTCAATTGAAAGGGGTAAAAAAAGCAAAACAAAACACGCAAGCAGAGGGCGGCGCCGCGCTCTGCGCTTCCCCGTTGCCATGGTGACTCGACGAATCGGGGCTCCATTGATGTGGTCTTTTTAGTGTAGTGAAACTACTCTGCGTTCATATAACTACCTCAAATCAGCTGTTTCATCTCTCAGTGTACGTCAAATCGCTGTTCAGGGTTCGTCTCGGTGTACGTTGAACATGCTTTGTGAAATGTCACCCCAGGTGGACGACACCCTGGACTAGTCACCAGACAGTAGCAATCGAGGCAGACAACCATTCACACTCACACCTAAGAGCAAACTGAACCCCTGCTGCCTGCATCCAAGTCAGGCGAATGCACCGCTACATGCAAAGGAAATATCAAGGGCAAATCAAACTAGCCAGAAGGTCTCCGACAATGTTGACGCGAGTGTTTCGTTAGATAACCGCGCTGGGATGTGTTTGCGGGAGCGTGTGTTTACCATCATGCTTGTCCATTTAATTAGTGTAACTGTCTGCTTTTCCCATTCGCTTGCTATCTCTGTCAGTGTATTCTTGTGTTTAATGGTCACCCAGGGGGCTGACGAATGTTGCCATACGGCTTATTGACAGAAAATTCCGCCCAAGTAAACAAGCCAGCAGGCACAAATAAGCAAACAACAGCACAGCACTCGCCTCTCCAATCATGCCGTTCCAAATGCCGTCGATTTTCTTCCCGTGCTTCCCGTTGGTCACTAGGTAAAGGTCGTAGGTAAAGCCGACTATCTTGGCCAATCTCTTGAGGATGTCGATGCAGAAGCCCTTGCAGCATTGCTTCATGGGAACCACTCCCTCGTGGTTGGCACTGGAAACAGGAAAGATGAGAAGGAAAGGAAAGGGAAGCAGGTCATATTAAAGTGAGCCCGAGCTGACAGGTTTGATCGACCAGGTTGGTGTAGGTGCTGTCGCGCCTTCGGGAGCTGATGAACTATAGAGCGTCGTCGTGGCCATGTGCAATTCCCAAAACCTCTGAGTCATTCTTCTCATCCCCCCGGAGAGAAGCCTGATATTGATTACAGTCAAGCAGTAAAGAGACCACGATTTGGGGAGGTGACTGATGTTGGAGGGCATCTTGATGGCTCAGAAACCTCCTTTCATAACAGAAAGGCGACAGCAAAACCTCCCCTCGGCAGACTATTTGATAGAGATACACTGGTTATCGGGCCGGGCCGATATTTAACATTTTGACGAATATCGGCCATTTTTACAAATCTGAAGGCCGATAAAGGTTAATGTTTGCGAACATAGTGTTTTCTTCATGGTTCATAAAATGTTGCAAAAGGTTGCAAATATGCTCACATACAGTTTTTACTCGTCAAACAGGTTTTCTTGTCACAAAGAAATTTTGAACATGTTCTGACAAATTTTCTTTTGAAACCTTTGAGGAACTCTGATGAGAACCCAAAATTTGCAAGCACAGAGAGATACCAGTTTAAGAGTTCATTTCATGGAGCTTTTTATGCATGTAATTATTTAAAATTGTACTTAACTTTATAAGAGAAGCTGCTTTTTGCTTTTGTTAAAATTAAATCGAAAACGGAAATTATCTACAAGTTAAAAATATGATAAAGAAAAAAATTCCAACACTTCGGGGTACGCTCCAACCGCCTGTTTTAGCTAAAGATATTAACAAGCTTTCTCCGACAACAACAAAAAAACTTTCAAAAATATATAAGTTACTTTCATATACTGATAAAATGTCTTTACCCATCTCGAAATGGGAGACAGACTTGTCTATAGCACCGGAACCTGACTTTTGGATTCAAGTTTGTGAAAATGCATTTAAAATGACAAAACACACAAATTTGCAACTTATCCAATATAAAATTATTCACAGAACATACATTACTCAATATATGATGAAGAAAATGTGACTCTCAGACTCCGACATTTGTCTCCAATGCTTACAAAACACTACAGACACTTATGTTCATGCTTTATGGTTATGTACTCCGGTTATGTATTTCTGGACTAAAGTCTTAGAAAAACTTTCCGCTATTTTGGACTCTAGGATACCTTTATCTCCAAACTTGTGTTTGCTAGGTGACCTAACAACAACTGACTTACCACATAAACAATTTCAATCTACACTTGTAGCCCTTACTATCGCTAAAAAAATAATTCTTGTTAACTGGAAAAATAAACAAACTCTGAATATCGACCAATGGTCTAACCTCCTCATAAATCACATTTTAATGGAAAAAATATCTGCCTCAAATAAAAACCAAATATCAAAATTTATAGAAACATGGTCTACGTATATAGAATTTTTTAACCTAATTCCGGTTACTTAATTCTGTCTGTTAGCGAGAGCCACTACATCGTGATAACTTACATTGATGTTTCTGCATTTGGCAATTTATTATTATATTACATTATTAGTATGGGATTTTTTTTAATGGGCTTTAGGTGAACTGATGAATACACACACGCTCGCACGCACGCACGCACACACACGCACATACACATACTCACCCACATACAAAAAAAAAAGTATATATATATATATATATATATATATATATATATATATATATATATATATATATATATATATATATATATGTGTGTGTGTATATGTATATATATATATGTATATGTATTTAAAAAACAAACAAAAAATGAAAACAAAAAAAAAAACATTTATTAATTTTTTTTTTAATTGATTTGTTGGTTTTAAAAAGAAAAAAGAAAAAGGAGAGCAATGATGATGTCAAATCGAATGAACAATACTGAGCTCTCCTGTAAAGAAGAAAAAATAATAATATTTACTCGAAAATAAGTGAAAGTTTAACATTTCAGTTATGTAAAAATTTTGGGAAACTATTTACTATAAATTTTTTTATTTTTTTTGTCAGAACTTTAAAACAAAGCTGTTCACTGCTTTGTTTGTTGAAACATCGCACAAAAAGGCATCAAACCTGGCATTGAGGGGCCGTCTGCAGGGCACAGAGTCTCGGATGCAAGTTCCAGACGCGGGGTCTGCCAGCTCCACGATGACGAATGGTCGTTCCTCCAGCGTGACAACACGCAGGTGCTGAGCATCGTCTGGAGGTTTCAGGAAAGGCCCGTAGCGGGACCAGGCCGGATATCGCAGTCTCAGTACGCCATTCTCCCACCAGCCTACCTGGGAAGACAGATAAGCAGAATGAAACAGAGGCACAATTGCACCGGTTTGCATCATATTTGCTATTTCTTAAAAAGACAATGGATTTAGTCATAGAGTTGACACGCAAATTAGAAGAAAAATGAGAATGCTACTCGGGTTTTTGATCCCAATTAAAGAATATATTTGGCTGGGTGTAAAATGTGGCTTCAAACACTTTTTATTGTCACTCTGTAATATGAATTAAGCAAAGTAATGCTACAATGCACAAATAAGAGTTAATGACATTCAAAGGCAAAGCAAAAAGAACAAAAGTAACTTATTAAAATTACTAAAAGAACATAGCGTACATTGACAAGATTCAAACACATTTACAAACAATATTTAAATACATTCTAAAGAAAATGAAAGAAATAAAAAGTAGCTTTTGGAAATTACAAAAAAAAAGACCATTGAATAGTGAAACTGATTTCTAAAAATAGTAAAGAATTTAATCAAAGGGATGTTAAAAAAAAACCAACAACACTGTTTTTAACTTGGATTTAAAAAACAACTTTCCATTAATGAGCAGGATAACAGCTAAATGCTGCTTCACCATGTTTGCATGTAACCTACTGCATTTTTAACGGGATAGACCGTGCCGATATTGGGCACTTTGGTGAATATCGGTATCGGCCTTTTTAAAAAAAATCTGACGGACGATAAAAGGTCAATCTAAAACCATTTTAATCTCAGGGAACTATTTATTGACACTTTCAGTTAACTTTATAAGACATGCCGCTCACCCTGGGAACCTTCTGAACCTTTTGTTTTTGTTCGGCATTAAAACAAAGAAATGTAAAAGTTTAAGATTTCAGGTATTTAATAATAATAATAATGCATCAGATTTATATAGCGCTTTTCTTTCTTGAAACTCAAAGACACTTCACAATGGATACAATATTCATGCACTCACACATTCACACTGTGGTGGCTATTTAAGTAGCCACAGCTGCCCCTCCGCCCCCCACCAAACATTCACACCTTTCCATACACCAGGAGGCAATGTGTGTGAGGAGGGGATCGAACAGCCGACCTTCTGGTTACTGAACGACCATCTCTACACCCTGATCCACGGGCAGATTTTGAAAAAAATATTTACTGAAGAAAACTATAAAGGGTATTTACTTGTTTAAGTTTCCATTTAACTTTTTAAGATGGACTGATAACCTTGGGAGCTCCCTGAACATTTTTTATGGAAATTTAAAATTAAGTCTATTGTCTTAGATATATATATATATATAAAAAACCTTCTACATTTTGAAAACTCTGGAAAAATTGCTCAATAAACATGCTGAAGAAGACATTACAACAAAGTCAAGATTGGCATTTGTATTCTTACAATTTTTTTGATGCCAATATTTACTCCCCCTTTTTACTGGAAATGAATATCGGCTTCAAATTTGGGTTATCGGCCTCCTTGACTAAACATATCAGCCTATCGCTATCATTAACCTATAGTCCGTACTTTGCTTTTAAGAAATGTTTTCTTCACTTGGAGAGTTTTGACAGAGTCGTTTTTCAGCGAAAAGAGGAACAACGATAGCAATAGAAAGTGACTCAACAGTTGCACTCAAAGGCAGAACACCAATCATTGTATGAGATTGCTTCATTTCATCCTCCTTATGCTACGAAAATGAACTTGTACAGAGCAGCTACGTGGCCACAAAATGACCACTGAGATTAATGACCATCTTTGTGACAGTCTGAATAAAAAAATGAAGGTTATTATCGCCATAAAGGTACTATTTACTGCAGGCATAGCCGTGCTGGTAGTTTCCATTATATTGTTACAGGTGTCGGTGCCATTCGCTTTACGAATCTAAATTATAATTGACATGCCGTGTTATGCTGGACGGGCCGCAATTACCTGGCAAATTCATGCACATGCAAAGGCTACGCTGATTGATGGCACCAGACTCGTAATCCAGATTTGTTGCACTCATCATGCATTGATATATTGAGCCGCATAATAATAACGTTGACGTTATGGCTGCGAGTAAAATGTAATGCAGATACACGTGAGGGCACAAGAAATGGCTCCTTGATGTCATTTTTCGAACAATTCAAGTATCATACCAGCAACATGTTCCAGTATCAGCGGCTCAAATGTGAAAATTGGATAAAACGTGTAACCCCACCCCTCAAGCCCGTGCGTGCTTCATTTAAAATGTATCTGTTGCAATTAAAATCTAACACTTCAATCATAGTCTGAGCAAAGGACCTCTCGGGGACAACATGCGTTAAGCCTATCTGGGCCATTAGCCAGCACCCGCCGCGCTGCGCACTGACTCATGTGTTGCTTTGTTCTTGGTCACAATTGCATGGTTTGTATGAGCTGCACATCGAAAAATAAATCGGGATTCTGGAATTTTCTTCACTTGGGTGCTAAAAGCGAAACAAACTTTCTTTCTGAGAAATGTTTCGGGCTATACGAGATTATTTTTACCTGTAACAAGAACACCAAAGTCTCTTCTCCATTACAAATAAAACGCACGGAAGACATTTTAATAGAAGTTGCCTGAACAAATGGCCAAGAAACACAAGGAATATTTTGTTGCAAAAATAGTACGCTACTGCTGTGTTTCTCTATTTTATTTTATTTTTTACACAGAGTACCAACTAAAAAAAATAATTAGCGCTCCAAGTACCGCCATAATGACCAACATTATGCTAGCGTAGTAGGCCTGAGGGTTATTCAACAACAAAACCAACCATAAACCATAAGCCACTGCAACAGCAGTTTCGACATTAACACTGTGCTTAAATACGTGAAAAGAAAAACACCTATACTTAAATAATGATACAATTATTGCACATAAAAAGGTAAATAAAAAAACATACCTAAATAAATGCTTAAAAACAAACTAATGGAAATATATTAAGCTTAAAAAGTTAAATACAACTTAACTGAACTTAGGCAATAATTTATTCAAGCAATAATACACTGTAAAAAGCACAACTTGTATTTTTTGGGCTAAAACAGTCATTTAAAATATATACATTATTGATATGTATGGCAACAATGTTAGTTAGCACAACAAAACAAGCAAGTTGCTTACTCCAAAGCAATTTGCGGAGTTCCTTCAATTACATCCAAATTTATTTATATATAAAAAGTCAACTCAAAGTGCTGTCTAATGAAAACATCCATACTAAAAAAAAAAAAAAAGAACACACCCACTCGCCCCAACATCCCCATAAGCACATCCATGTGCGCACACACACAGAACCTGAGAACAATGTAGAAAGACATGGCGGGGCACAGAGAAAACATGTGAGGAAAACCACCCAAATGAAGAAACACTGGAGCTAAAATCTAAAAGACAACTAAATAGAAAGATCTAAAAGCTAAAAGACAACAAAATAAAAGGCTAAAAGCAACGCTAAAGGACAATACGATAAAAGGAGCTAAAAACTAAACGACAGTATAAAAGATTCAACGAGATCACTTAAAAGTCAAACTAAAAGGAGAAAAAAAGTACATTTTTTATCTGTTTCTGTTTTGCAACAATTAACATTAGAATATAGCAAAGTTTCTTCATTATTCACAAATCTGTTAAAAACTGGGGGAAACCGATTGTTGCAACATGGCCCTGGTTAATCTCTTATACTCTGCTGCCAGCTGTTGGCCGTTTCCATAACTACTATTGCTTTAAGCATTCTCTTCAGTTCTGAGGCTGGATCAAAGCCTTGTGTATGCTCTAGCACAGAGGTGGGCAATCTCGGTCCTCGAGGGCCGGAGTCATGCAGGTTTTGGAGGTTTCTCACTTCCAACACAAGCTGATTCCAATCAACAGGATCGTTATCAGGCGAATGCAGAGCTTGCTGATGAGCCTGATCATATATCAGCTGTGTTGGAGAAGGGCAACATGCAAAACCTGCAGGACTCCGGCCCTCGATTCCCACCTCTACTCTAGCATAAAAAAAACGTATAAATATGTCTTTGGGAGCATGGCAATATTTAAAATGGAACATATTTGGGAGCAAATGAGTTGAAAGGTTGCTGCCAGAGGACCTCCGGATATGCGAGAGTTGATATGATAAAAGCAGGTCAGATAAATAAGATGGCCCAAGACAATCAAGTAATAGCAAGAAATATCTAGCGAATTGTTGCAAACATGGTGTTCTAGCGTATTAAAACATTAAATGAGATCTACTGGTATTCTTCTCCCATTTGTAAAGCTATACTGTACGATTTTATTCACTCATTAAAAACCAAGACGTCAGGCCCAATCCTTTTGTCCTACTCATTACACTCAACAGTGTAAAATATATAAATGCAATAAATGTGGCTAGCACAAAGTAAATTTGCTTCAATTAGTCCACACTTGACACCGCACTTTACTGAGTTTGAGTTAAGCAAGTCCGGCTACACTCTGGCTCTAATTTGGGTTCATGCTTCCTGTGGGTGTAACAGTGTGTAATGTCAAATGGTCCCTTCTGCTGAAAGAATTTCAATCTTCTTTTTTTAAACAGCCTATTGTGTGATGCGAGCGCAATGCCAAATGGCTCTTGAATAACTTTCCGCCTTAACTCGGACTGTATTTGAGTGTTGGATAGGGCTGATTGCCAGCCGTAATCAGCTGAAGAATCTGCACTTTTTTTCTTTTTTCTTCTTTACAGCCAGTGTAAATGTGTTGGGTTCCGCTCGACCACTGTGCGCTTGCTGGTGTGCAAAGAAACGAGTGAGGCTGAGGTGGCTCAGCGGCAGGGAGAAATCTCCATCCTTGTCAATTTGCCTCGGTTTGATGGATGCGTTTTTATGCCCCCGGGCGCCGGTCTGCTCGAAATGCATATTCACCACAGAGCAAGCTTTAAGATTCATTGATGCTTTGAGCTTGCGCTGCTTTGTTTGCTCTGTTGCTTTCAAATGTGTGCATGTGAAATCCGCATTCTTGTTTGCCTCTTTGTATTGTCATATATGATTGTGTGGAATGCCAAGGCTCTGGAAAGCAACCACATTGAGTCTTGCAGCATCACTTGACAATTGTGCATGTTCACCTGATGATAAAAGTCACCTTTAAGCGTTGCGACAAGCGTGACTAATGCGACATCCACAATGTTTTTTTTTAAGGGGTATGCTTATGTACAGTAGGCTGAGGGGCATATACACAAGAATACATGAATATAGTGGAGACGGAGTTTACAGTGGCTGCTTAAGCGGGTTGAGAAAAGCCTGGCAGATTTGCGCACACTGTCTGCAAGTCAAACATTGACGGCGAGAGGAGGCTGCTACACTGACAGCTTGGCACAACCGCCACAGCCGAGCAACAGGCATTGAATCAAATCACAGCCAGCACAGAAATGTATGTGTTCTCAACGACAGTATTATTCAGGAAATATGGTCAGGGTTATAAAAAAAAACAAAAAAAAAACGTATAAGGCACTGGAAACAGCATGCATAAGGGATAGACAGAGTAATTAGTAATGAATTCTGACAATTGTGTTGATTGTTTTGGTGCAATTTGATGCAAAAATTTGGCTGCAACCAATAATGATGCTGTTGATTCTAATTTGCTGTCAAAAATCTACTACTGTACATCTATGCAGATCTCTGCTATAATGCACTCCAAGCATATCAGAGATTGTCCAATATATCATTCGAATAGAAAAAGGAGTTCAGACCAGAGAGAAATTTCACCCATCCCTTGATAGCAACCATACGGACCGATCACAAGTGAATACAGTAAGCCCCTGTTTAATTGTAAGGGATACATTCCAGCGGACCACGCCCGTGACGAAATTGTGGCTCCATGCAAGATTTCAGTTCGGGGCCCTCTAACGATTGTATTTCATGAGCCAAAACTTTTTGGGGTCGATGGGGGGGATGCGGATGGAAATTTTGTTGACATGTCAACAGCATATCGGAGCGTTTACACATGATGGCCCAGGCCAAACAGAGGTCTTTTCCGTGACCTGAAATTATTTTGTTGACAGGGGTTGGAGGAAGTCGGGGTGACGACCTATTCTTGCGGCATCCACCCAACGTTTTTCCAATATTGTGCAATCCTAGTGTGCTTGCCACTAGTACACAGATTATTCTTGAAATAAATATGTAATTCTTTACCAATACTGAAAGCACTGACGTCAACCAAGGCTGTTTGTGCCATGCAACAAGTGCTGCCTTGAACAAACAACAATCAATGAATTCGTAATGTTCCCTATTGTCAATCATGGGTATTAATGCCCTACCACTAATGTATAAAACCGTTGCATTCCCCCCGGGAATTTAAAAACACTGAACGTTTTCTGTTTTGTATCTAAGAAGTACTATACCTTCTGTCTCTTTTAAGTGGTGACTTTAAATGCTCATCAACGTTGTGTAAAAATCATGGAGCATCTGTGCGCTTCTCCCATCACTTAACGGCGCCTCGCTGATGCCTGACAACCTTCAGTAGCCGCGTTTCAGCAGCCGAGGCGGGACCTTCCTGCAGGGCTTTAGGTAATGGTGCAGTCATTGTAAAGCGAACATTAAATATTCAGCGAGCGCCAACAGTGTGGATGTGCATCGTAGGCAGATACCAGGCTCTTATCCGCTTTTTTGTGTGTTTGTGTGCAGTCGGATCCAGGCGAGGGGGGAGTGCGCATACAGATTGCGCTCTCATTTGTGTGCATACGCACATGTCTGTGTCAAGGCGTGCGCGTGCGTGGGCGGGTATGGTACCCTTGGTTTGAGTCGAAGGACCTGCGTAGGAGCATCTAATTGAAAGGGATTTCAGAGATGTGGCAGGAGTCAGCAGGTGACCGCACGCAGTGACTGGACTCTGGTGGGCTGTTAAGACCAGCGGGGGAGCCGAGAACCTCCAATGTCTTTATTTGTGCTTGTGCGCATATACTGTACTGTACTGTGCGGTCTTTGGTTCCTCGTTTAGAACGACGTTGGCGATCATGTTGACAAAATGAGGATGGCTCCGTTTTTTTCCAACTAGCGTGAAAACAATAGTCGGTCGTCATACTGGAAGGGAAACATGACAAGGCTTTGTAAAAGAAACGCCAGCTATGTCGAACCATATGTCAAGCGGAACATACACGCAATCTATACGCACAGCAATTTGAATTCCATTTGAAATGTAAGATGCAGGCAACAAATGAGAACAATCAGCGTCTACTGATCAGAGCAGCTTTCTCTTATTTCTATCAAAATGAACCTTGAAAAAAGAAACGTCTCAGTACATATTTATGACTACAGCGCGGCAATTTGTTTCTTATTGATTGAAGAAAAGGTGCATTTTGCACCAGAATACAACTCTTGCATAGTCGTAATGCCACATTGCAAGCCTTACTGATGACTGTAATCATTCTTACACTACCAACAGGATGAACGCGACAACATTTGGAGCATAAACAATTTGTCAGCACCTGAGGACAGACATTTAATTATTTTCGCTGCCGCTAATGCTACTCATGTTTCAGACTCTTGCACACGCAATTTATTTCTTTTAATTCCCGCAGAAGGTGTCAAGTGCGTGACACCTTCAAATGCTTCAAATGCCAACGCCCCAAAGGTCGTACAGTTGTCGTGCAAAAAGGTCGGAGCATTGTCATGCATGAAGCTGAATGTGATCTGAGCTTAGTTCAGCCAGCATTAAAAACAATGCAATGTGAATTCACAGATTTTTCTGAACACATAGTAAATGTTGGAAGATAAATGCTGAAAACATGTGCTCATCTGTTTTTCATGTTTTCAGTGTCCTGATTTTCTGACCGCTCCTCTACTATGTAACAACTTGAGCACCTTCAGCGGATATCTGGCTAGCTAGCTAGCTATGCCAACACCCCGAAAATGCATCTTCCCTTTGGATAGTCCGCTGCCGCAGTAGCTTTAGAGCGCCTCATTGTCTGCTGTGAGTGCACACGTCACACAGAGGGGGGAAAAAAGGAGTACTAGCTGCAGCTAACTGCCGATTAGCTAGCTTCTATTAATGCTATCATGTACATTATACTTGATAAGTACATGATTTATCATATGTATTACAGTAGAGATAAACTATTTTAGTCACTTGCGACAAAAGGCCATTTTTATTATTGCTCCCTTTTAATGTATCATTAAAGATAACAGATTAACAGTTTAAAGAGTGTTTCACCAAACTAATATTGCAGTGGTTATTTTTTTTAACGCCTGTATGGCTGTTAAGAAGATTAAAATGTTTCTTTCAAATTGCCTGCACAGTTAATCAAGCTTTTATGATGTCAGTTTAACCTTGGAATGGACTAAATCAATTTCCAAATTAAATTCGAAAAAAAATGGAGATGGACCAGCCTCCCTACAAAGATTGGGCCGTACATTTTTAGGTTCCCTTGTACAAAATGATCAAACCGTTAAGTTTTCTGACAGCCCAAGTGCAGATACAGAAAGACCGCAGTGAAAAGATGCAGCCGGCATCGCTCGACCGCCTTGGGCACTTGGAGAAATATTGAACTTTACGTGAACGTAAACCTCTGTGACCTTTCCGATTCTCACTGTCAGGTTTATGTTTCTACATGCCAATGCTGCATGCACAGAGTTGTTCATCCAGCATGTAAGGAAATAAACACACAAGAACATCAGCACAAATTCTCCTCTGGCTGCTTTTATGCCCTCGCAGCTACTCATCAAGGGCAACATCACAACAACATACGGATGTCAAATTCACTGCTGTTAAATCTGCTCTCTTTCCTCTTTTTCAACTGACATTAAAGACCCTGTCAAATAAATTCTGAAATTTGTTTCTTAATACCTATACATTATACATAAATGCTAAAATCGTGAAAATACGGACATTTACACAGGACTGATACTGAATTGTGGAGATATTTTTGCGATTTCTGTGTTTGTACATTTTTTGGGGCATTGCTAAAATGTGTGTCCATGAGTCCCACCTCTGCCACTATATAACAGCTGATATAAAACCTCAGTACCTTCCTTTTCATCAGTTGGTTATCTGAGGTAATTTCAGGTTTTCTGCTACTAAAGTGTGTAGGTAGCTAGCCAGCGAGCTAACTATGCTTACACTCCAAAAACATTCTCTGAATTCCATGCTTTACAAAACAGCACTGTGAATTTATTTAAATTCCCAAGCAAAGATTAGGAAGTAACGCCACAGATGAGCCCGGCGACCATCCGCCGGCCAAGAGCAGCCCCAGGAGCCATTTAGCTCGCAAGCTAGCTGGTGGCTAGGCTAGTCCCTCTCATCATCACATGGAAAGCCCCAGTGCGACAAATTCTAACCACCTGAGGCTTTAAGCAGATATCTTTTTGTGGCTCAGACATATTATATAGTAATGTGTAGGTGTTGAAAAAAAAAAGGCTGTTTGATGAAGTAACATCCATTTTTCAGTCGTGTTTGGTTTGCTTAGAGCGTTTGAGAACGGAGACTAATGGTTTGATTTTTCATGTTTTTTAAGCATCACTTTTTCTTTTCATTCAAATTTGGTAGTGTTGTTCACAACACTTTTTTTCCGAGTGTTAAATTTAGAAGACTTCACAAGGACATAAAACAACTAGATGGAGCTTTTCTTGCTATCAGTGATCAGACGTGCACACACACACACACACAAGAAAAAAAAGCTGATGTCATGTCCTTACATCTTCCCATCCTCTGCCAGGTGTCCAGGAAATAACATCCAGGAAAGGATTGGCCAGGTATCCGTCAGCGTTGAAGGAGTAATCTCGGCCACCGAGCGTGATGTTGCTGAAGTACCTGTGTGGGTACACGCGCAGGAGACAGGGAGAGACGGTGAGATTATAAAAGCAAACACTTCCTGTCTGGTGGCTGTCAGACTTCATTTGGTGATTAGATCTATGCTCAACTATTCAGACGTAATGTTTTGCAGGGATTTGGACTGTGAAGTGACTAATAAGTTCTTTTGTCTGATAATCCCGCTGGACGGACGTTTTAATTGTCTGTTGGTGTTGAGATGCCGGCTTCAGAGCTGCTATGTGGGGCGGCGGGCGGCGTGTAGTTGCAGAAACTGAACGGCAGATAGCAGTGCGAATAAAAATGGCAAGGAGAGCATCATCTGTTGCTGGACGTAGTTCATAAGCAAATGAGAGCAATCTATTAATCATTCCCCTTTAATTGCCACACTTGCGCTGTGATTCATTTACAAATGTCATGGCAAATAAGATAATAAATTACATCTTTGCCTCATTTTCCTGCTTAATCCATCCTTACAATGCGATGTTGGCAGTATCTAGACGGAGCGAGAATGATTGGCATTAAAAATGAACGGAGATGATAAGCACGACCACTTGGGCTACCTGTTAGAGTGCGCCGCTGTCTGTTTGCACAGGCTATGAGGAATATATTAAAGGGGGTCATTAATATACATGAGACATGGTCTGCTTGCTACAGATGCCTGGGCAATTTTGCCAACTCACAACCAGACACAGCAACATCTATTTTGCATGGAGTGTAGCCAGCTCCAAAATTCAGATCTCCTCTTTGTGCCCGCACTGACGCTCAAGTTCGGTGAGTCCACCCGTATTCTTTCCAGCTCCTCCAGGCACACCACCAACTCATTTCCTTGCACCTGTTGTTTTTCTTTTTTAAGACAAAAAAAAAGGTTGTGCTTTACTTTGACTAGTTTGGGCGACGGCTGCCGCCTTCCTCAGAAGCCGTCAAACTGACAGTTGTGACGTGTCTTATCAGCTGATGTTCCTGGGCGTAGCTGTCATGTGACGCTCCACGCCGACTCCGCCCTCCGTCGCTCGATGATCTCCAGAGAAGTGGATCCCATGTGTGGGAAAGTTGAAAAGATCCTTGGTTCCCCGTTTAGTGTGTCCGGTCCGCGTTTCCTGATCTCTATTACTTCTTTTATCCATCTTTCGTATTTTTGTTCTTCTGTTCCAATGATGCTTGCTTTGTCCCAGTCCATGATGTGGTTTTCTCGTTTGCAGTGATCTGATATGGCGGATTTTAGTTTTTTTTGTGTTGCCCTTTTCTTTTCTGCTCTGGTGTAATGTGATGTATTCCTTTTGGTGTTCTTTTCTTCTCATGTTGAAAGATCTTCCTGTTTCCCCAACATAGGTTTTATTGCAGGTTTTGCAGGGTATTTCATATATTACATTGGATTTATTGTCTGGATGTATAATGTCCTTTGGATGCACTAATTCCTGCCTTCGTTTTTTTGTGTGGCTTAATTATTGTACCTATATTGTGTTTTCTTATTGCTCGTTGTGTTTGTCCTGACACCTCTAATATATGGTTAATAAGCTGATGAGACGCTTCACAACTGTCAGTTTGACAGCTTCTGAAGAAGGCGGCAGTCGTCGCCGAAACTAGTCAAGGTAAAGCACAACATTTTTTTGTCTTAAAAAAGAAAAAACACAGGACGATATAGATTTGTGGACAAGATGCATTTTTTTTTTAGTAATTTCCTTGCATTCTTTTTTAAACAACAACTCTTTGTGTGGGGTTTTCTTTTTCACCCAATTGTTTTGGCTTAAAGAGCTAACCCCAAAAGTTGTTTTGTGCCCTTTTTGACCATATTTGTTTTTGTTTTTTTGACCCAACTTGTTTTCGAGAGCAAGTACACAAGTAAATGAAATAAAACAATTCATGAATGTTGGTCACATCCTTTACTTGGGTCATTTTGTATTTAAAAAAACAAACAAAAAAACAGAAAAACAAAGTTTTGTGGGATATTTATTAGGGTTGGGTCAAAATGAACTCTCTTAAGACAGTTGGGTCAAAAGTAACCCAATTATGGATCAAAAATGGACCAATCCACTTTAAGGGTCAATCTGACCCAATTTTTGGGGTTGTTTTGTGGGTTATTCATTTTGACCCAACTTTTTGGGTGACGTGAATAACCCAAAACGTTGTTTCGCTCCCTTTTTTGACCCAACTGTTTTTAGAGTGTTTCATCCAAAGTTATCTCCTTCTCACCTCATCCTGCCCCGCATTCTCTGAGTCTGATTGGCATCCGTCGCGCAGTTGGTGACAAAGTTGGGCCCGCCCGTCGTCCCGTAATCTTTGCGCATGGCCACGGCCCCGTGCGTCAGCACCGACACCCCTCGCGCGATCCTGCGGCGGGGCTCGTCCCGCCATCCCTGGGGCCGCACTGCAAACACAGCCCTGGGCAGGTTCTCCATGCCTAAACCTGAGAGAGCCGGCCCCACGGCGAACCACATGTGCGACGCGCCGGCCTGACCCGCCGACCAGGCCGCTCGGAATACCAGCTCGGCCTCCTCCTGGGAGCAGTACAGCAAGCGGACCTGCAGGACAGCAGGAAAGCGGGGAGGGAGCAGGGAGGAGGGCAGACACACACACACACACACACACATACAAGCTAGTGAGATAAGGAGGGGACAGGGGAGACACATGGAGAGAGACAGGGTTGGAGAGGTAAGGGAGAAAGACAGAGCTGGAGCAGGGGTGCACCTGAACAGGAGGGGAGGCGGAGCTTGGATAGGCAAGGCCATATTGAGAGATATCAAAGGTGTCGGGTGAGAACAGGAGGAGAGACGGCGGTAAAGTGATGTGATAAGCTCGAGCAGGTGTATTATTCAGAAAGCAGAGTGAATGGAAGGAACTAATCGGAGATGGGAAAACCTAAGTCATTACTGTGAGAATGGAAACGGGGGAGAACATTTGTGGGAAAGGGAAAGCAAAAGACGACACTTTGGTCAAATCGCGGCCTGGAGAGATTTTTGTGTAAGATGGCGTGAGAGGATGCTGTGAATGCTATGAATAAGAAGACAGAAGGAAGACAACAGTGGGGAAAAAAAATCATCAGCAATAGCATAGGAGCTCCGGGGGATGGACAGGAGGAGGGTGGAAATTGACCAAAAGGGATCTGTAAAGGGTTCGAAGCGGATTGAGAGACTGAAAGCACATTTTGAGAATTGCACCTTCATTGAATTTTCAACTGTAATGGTTTGGCAAGACAATCATGCCTGCATGCCAGTAAACCGCCAGTGAATTAAGCAGGGGATGTGAGTGACGGGGGGGAAGGAGGAGGAGGAGGATCGACGCTGAAATACAGAATGGGGGACGAAATTAAGAGAGGAAGGAGAGAATCTGTGTTATAAACACACACACAGAAAATGGAGAAAGAGAGGCCAGCGAGAGAAACACTGACGAGGCAGAAGCTGCAGGAGGAATGGAACAAAAGATATATCATGAGAGATTCAAGTCAAAATTGATCCCGAGACCGGGGCGGCTATAACAAGGGGTGGGAATCTTTGACTGTCTCATGATTCGGATCGATTCAGATTTTTGGGTCTGCAATTCGATTCAGAATCGATTTTCAATTCAGAACGACTTTTGGTTCAAAATGATTTGATTGACAATGATTTCTGCTTCAATTTATAGATGTGCAAAGAATCGTCATGATCTAATCCAGTCCGACTTGCTACTGCTAATTAGCAGGCTACTCGCGGCACTTTTAGCACTCAAAAGAATGGCTCATCATGCAAAAAGCTTCAGGAATGTATACAGAGAAGCATCTTAACATTACTCACCGCCATATGCTCTTCCTACGCTGCAAAAAAAACAAACTTTTATTGGAATAACTTGATCGGGACTTTTTCCTTCTACTCTCTAATGTGGCTACAACTTAAGTATATCAGAACGTGCGGAACCACACTGCCCCTAAGTGGCCAAATTGTGTACAACATGAACAGCGCTCCCAATAAAAGGCACAAACAAGGGCGAGACAGTATAAAGTAATTTTAATCAAATCAATTTGGGGACATTTAAAATCGATTCTGAATCATACTAAAATGCATACTAGAATCGCGATTCTTATAAGAAACGCTTTTTTGGCACACCCTTAGCCACAACATAGAGCACATTAGCATAAAATGCATGCGGCAGGAAGCGGCAGAGCGGGAGAGAGAGGCCGGCATGTCATGCAAACTCACACGGCATCGCTAAACGATCACAAGCGTTTATTAGCCTTTTCACTGGAGAGCATCTCAAAGAAAAGCTACAGCTGCATGTAGGCAACAAGCCGCAGGCACTGTGTTATATTAGCGGCGACACTAGCAGAGTGCAGCCTTGGAAATACAAAACACGTGCCCTTCACAAACACACAGCATTTCACAGCGCTGGAGCGGCCATGCCGGCACATTAGCGATGACATTGCGACCCTGACCGAAGGCATGCTGCAAGAGGGACGGCGGAGCGGACTCGAGTAATAAAGAATGGCCGCACGGATACGTGTCGACATGGAGGCGTGCGGGGCAGCAGGGGAGGAATGTGAGCTTGTCTCCGGGCAAAGAATCACATGCGGGGAGTGAGGAACAAGGAGACAAAAGATAGGTGTAATTTTAAGCAGGAGTAGCAGGAGGTCAAAGAGGGAGTTTAAGGAGGATGAATGGAAGCAGGTGTATAAAAGTTGAGGAATGTGCGGTTTGAGAGGAACAAGGCGGTCGCAGCAAGCATAAACCAAGACAATGAGGCACAAGACAAAACCGTGAGTCGATTCCGTCAAGGTTAGAGCCCAGCCGGACGGCTTTGCCAAAATGACTTTTCAGCAATGACCTCACTTCTTTTCTGTTCAACAAAGAGCCCATCATCTAGACCGTATAAATATTTTAAAAAGTTGAATTAGCGCACGCAAGATGATGTCGCATCTGTTTAAGCTCGACATGATCTCTGGAGAATTGATTAGGAAATCAAACGAAGCATTAAGCGCTGTATTACGTTTAGAATTGGGCTATTTTACACTGACAGGCGCCATTTAAAAAATGTCCTGCAGCCGCTCACTCCATTCACATGCATGACTGAAAACACTCAATCGAATCCATTTTCTGTATTTTTCAGATGAAAGTCCAACTTTTTGCTCATAGTGTGGCTTAGCGCTTTTCCACCTTGCGATGCCCTCACAATGCTTTACATTCGCTGATGATGCAGCATCAGGACCCACTGGGGGTTCAATATCTTTCTCAAGGATACTTCCATGCAGGGCTGGGCAATATGGCCAAAAAAATATCATCTCAATTTTTCCCGTCATTCAGGACGATTACAATTTTAATATAAAAGGTTTCAAAAATAATTCCTGTGCAAAATGTTCAGACAACAATAATGTATACTGATTCTAAATCAATTTTAACATAAACTTAACATTTATATTTTGCGCTTAAATACCACAATTAACTCATTCACTCCCATCCATTTTCACCGAAGCAACCCCCTTCGCTCCCGGCTGTTTTACTGGATTATTACTGATTTTGCAAGGTCCACAAACTATTCAGTTCTATTGCTATAAAAACATGGAACCTACTTAAAGAAAAATTAGAGTCTCTTCTTACATCAGGGCAAAAAAGTATATTTACTATCTGTTTCTGTTTTGCAGCAATAAGCATTAAAATATCGCTAAGTGTAATCATTATTCCCAAACCTGTTCGAAACACTGGGAAAAGAGCTTGTTGCAACATGGTCCTGGTTGATCTCTTATACTCTGCTGCCACCTGTTGGCCGTTTTTTGTAATAACTACCATTGCTTCAACCGTTCTCTTCAGTTCAGAGGCTTTATCAAATGCTCTAGCATAAAAAAATATAAAAAATGTATTTATACATTTTTGGGTTTGAAAGAGTTAAGAGTTATTTGGTAGCTGTTGCAAACATGTCTTGTAAACCACTCATCCAGCATTCTGCCACAAATTACAACTCACAAAAATATTTGGATGTAACAGAACATAAAAACAACAGCTTTTTATATTCCAGAAGACAAAACTCAATTTCACGATTTAGCACATTTTCATCGATTCGATCTTTTAAAAATGACGATATATCAAATTAATTCGATTTATTCCCCAGCCCTACTTCGATGTGGTCACAATGGCATGGGATCAAACCCACAACCCCTGGGTTGGGAGACGACCACTCTACCACTGAACCACCACGCCCCCAATCACTATTTGGAGAAAGAGAAACTTTGAAGATCACAGTATTATCAAAGCATGGCAAATGTCAAACTGTACACCTACAACTTTCTGCATAATAATAAGAAAATAGATAAAGATCACGGAATTAAGTAACTTGTGCAATATGCAGATAAAATCCCTCTGTGGGCTCATGTACAACCATCTTAATCTCAAATCACAATCTTGTATCTCTTAGGGCAAGGATTACAATTATCGTCTTCAAGTTTTTCAAACTGAATTTTGCATTGCCTTCAAAAAGAAAAGAAAAATCCATTCCAACTCTATTATTGTTTGAATTTCTTTCCCCCTCAATCTTGTAGCTTCTAAATGGGAACAAGGAAGCAAGCAGTGTGTTAAATCTTTAGCAGCGTGTACTCCATAATTCTCGCCTCGTGCCACAAACCGTCGACAAATCCGCCAGAGTGACTTATGGTTTTTGTTGCACCGTTGAACTGTGAATGTGTTGGATGATGAGGAGAGGGCAGAACAGAGGGATAGAGGAGAGAGGGGGGAGAGAGAGCCAGGCGGAGGGACCGAGGGAGAGATGAAGAAGGAAGGAAAAAGCCGGGAGGCCGCCTGTGACCGAGGGGGCCCCCCCTTTCAATGACAGTCGCTGCACTTCCTCCCCTTTCCTCCCTCATTTTCCCCCCCTCGCTCCCCCCTGTCTCACCTGCGCCTCGTTCTCCTTCAGCAGCCTGCGCGTGCGCGCACCCCCGGGGTCGTCGGTCACGTTCAGGATGACCACGCTCTTTTTCTCCCAGCCGATAAAGGAGCCGTCCGTCAGGCCCTCCACCACCGACAGGAACTCCTGGTAGCCGTGGTGACGCGTGGACACCACAGAGAAGGAGGTCCAGTCGTACTCTTCCAGCACCTCAAATATGACCTCCAGTTGGAGGGCCGTAGAGGAGCTGAACTGGAGGAAGATGGAACCTGATTCCTGATTTCGGAGAAGACAGCAGCAGAGTAGGTTAAAAAAAAAAAAAAAAAAAAAAATCACAAGAAACCAAAAATCCCTACCCTGGTGTAAAACTGTGGCTAAAACACGGCCATTATGCGCGAGGGTATCACTTTAAAGCGTTTCAACTCTGGAGACTAAAGGGGTTTATTTATGCACAACGCTGAGGCGTCGCAGGGCTTGAAGTTTTAATGGAGCTCGTGCAGCTGCAGGGCTAAAACATCTTGGATTGTCGCGCAGATTCCTGTGAAGTCCAGATGGGAGTGTTTCTAAAAAAGTATGTTGGCGGCAGGAAGGGGGGGAGGGAGGACGACGACGCGAGGCTACAGTGCATCTTTCAAGGAAGTTCATCAAAAGTGCTGCAATTGAATTCACTGGCAAAGCGCAAATGCTGGCCTTGATGGAAAGTCGGTGGAGCATTTATTTATGCAATATCCGTGATATCCAGTTAAGGGATGGGAAATTTGTTTCTTTTTCCAGATCCAGTCCTTTAGGTTCAAAAACCTATTTCAAAGTTTTTTTGTTTTATAATTTATTATTAAAGTATGCGTAACATGAATGACTAATTTAATCAAATACATCAGAACAAATACTTTATTGTTTTACATAGAGTGTAGAGCTGGCAAAACTAATTGACAAGTTATCAATTATCAAAATAATCGACAACTATTTTAATAATCGAGTAATCGTTTGGAGCCATTTTTTAACTCTTTGACTGCCAGACGTTTTCAGAAAAGGGATGCCGTGGGTGCCAGCCAATCTAAGCATTTTGACTGATCTTTTGGCTGATCTTTCAAGGTCCACAGAAAATTATGTGTTTGGACTATGGAAACACACATACTACCAAATGAAAGATTGGACTCTCATCTTTCATCAGAAAAAAAAGTTTGTTTCTACCTTATTCCGTTTTTGAGTTACTATAATAGAAAATGGTTAGTTTCACCTCTGTTTTGAAACAAACATCTTTTAACGTCTTTGGCACTCCTCCATAGGATTTTACTAAACGTTATTTAACGTTTTTGGCAGTCAAAGAGTTAAATTTAAAATTGTCTACATCCTCTGATTTCATCAAATCAACAGTAATTGTTCACTCATTTCTGTAGTCCTTGATGAAAGAAGACTGATTATCTTCTGTGTTTAATCCAAATAAGGCTATATACGCAGCAATGCTCTCTCGTTTCTCCCTCGCTCCAGTTTTGTGCTGCATGTCTGCAACCTCCAACTTCCCCCTTCTGCTTAGTGCGGAAACACAGATGCCACGACACATCTTGACTGATCACATGCGGCTTTAAACTGAAAAAAAGACGAGTAAAAACAACCAGCTGGCATCCCAATCAGGAGCGGGCACCCGCCGCTCACTGCAGAGAGACGAGATCATTTCCGAGAGCTGTAGCACTGATTTGCTAGTCACTCTTTTGTCCTTAAATGTTACGACAATTCAGCGCACTAGGGCACATTTATAGCATGTCCGTGTTACTAGTATTGTTTTCCCCACTACTGCATTCAACTATTGTATATTTTTATAGTTTTATAGACACTAGTAAGACATATTATTGTTGAGGCAGCATCATGCTAACAATGCTACTAGTAGTGACGTGCTAGATAGTACCTTTAAACTAAAAAAGTATACATAAAAATATGTTTACTAGCAGTTCGTAGCATGTAGCTGTCAACCAATGCAGTTTTGCCTCACTAGTAACATGTAGCAGTCTCACTCGGACAACTTTTGTCGTAATTGCGAAAACAAAGACCGTACGCGGACATCAAGCTGGATTATCAAGAATATCGAATGCTCAAGCGATTTACCATCGGCCATCTTCTTACACTTTAGTTCTCGTGATTTGTATTGTGAGAAGCAAGTGACCCATCGGCGTGAAGATTTTCAGTCCGCAAACTCCTTCACGCATACAGTCACGTCTGCCCGATGGCTTCCTCCCACCCGGAACATCACAGACGGCGCGACAGGCCCAGTTGGTGCCATTTACAGATCAAACACTGGCGAGTTGCAGCAAGCCTGACCTTCAGCTTCGCCCTCGCCCCGCCAGCGCTCCCCCGAACCTTTGTCGTCTTCAGCGAGAGCGTACACAACGTTGTGACATTCCCAGTCGCCGTGGTGACGTAAGCCGCCGTCCCTTTCTATCGCTCTTATTTGCATTGTCAAACCACAGCGCCTCAATTTATAATAGACAGCTGAACAAAGCGTGAGATACGAGGTTATGTATTAATTCTATTTGCTGGTTAGTTAGATTAATCGACCAAAGAAGAATCCATAGAAATATTAGTGCAGAGCAAGGATTTTTTTGTGTGTGATTGGAACAGAACCCCACAAAATAATAACAACATCATCTGTTTATTTGAACCTGGAAGTAAAAGTTGTTGTAAAATCCTTTTTAACAAATAATCTGCTCTGTATGTTTTTAACGTTCTTAGATTATCATAAATGAGTAAAAAACAATTTAGCCAAATTTAATATTAAGACGTAAAACCAATGTAACGACATTCGAAACTTTTTGAATTTATAGGGCTCTATTCTCATAGATGGCAGCGCAAAATCTGGAGGATCCTGATTTGTTTTTGTTTTTTTTCTATCAGCGAAAGGCTTGCTGTGCATATTTGCCAATTTGGCAGACGGGTTTGTTTCCGTCAAACTGGGCAGAATTTATTGGAAGAAAGTCGATCTAAATCTTATGCTTGCTCAGATTTCGTCTAAGCCAGTGTTTCTCAACCCTGATCCTCGGGGAACACTATCCAGCCACTTTTCCATCTCTCCCTATTCCAATGTAGGTGATTCCAATGATCAGCTCATGGAGAAGCCTGATAACAATCATCACCTGTGTTGGTGAAGGGGGACGTGGAAAACAGGCTGGATAGTGTTCCCCGAGGACCAGGGTTGAGGAATACTGGTCTAAGCGACCGGCGCAAGGTAGACAGCCAGTCTGTCTAGTGCGATTTATTTCATTCACAAATATGTGAAGAGTGGGAATAAAACCCTCTGAATTCTCTTTACAGTATTATATTTTTTGAACAACCCCACTGGGTGGAACAGCTATGAGGGGCAGCAGAAACGATCGGGGTGGGTCTCCACATCACGACACAGATGTGCTTCCACATCGGCGCACTAATGCCTCTTGCAGATCTGCAAAATTACCACTATCGGGTCTAACCCACCCCTGCGCAGAGATACGCGTCACACTGATATTCTCTTTCCTCTTTATAGCCAATAGTAGAAGCTGGTTCTTTGTTTTGGAATATGTGTCAAACAAAGCCACAAAAAGCCAAAGAAAAAGCTTGTATTGAAGTCAATAATTGGATGCTTTCTAAACTAAACTTTTGAACTGAGGTTGCAAAAACAACCAAAGAAGCAGCAAAACGCATGCAGTCGTAAACCTTAACAGTGATTAATACAGAAACGTTTTTGTGACATCTGAAGAATACTGTGGTCAAATTTTGAACTGTACTACTTAGAGATAGGCTGATATGTTGTTTTTTTATGGACGATACCGATACTGATTATTAGTATGGACGCGTTAACTGATATTTGGAACCGATATTCTTTTTCACTAAAAGGGAAAATACTGCCATCAAAAATGTTTAAATACAAACTCCAGCTCTTTTATAAGCATATATTTACTGAGCAATGTTTAGGGTTTGTAAAATATTTGAGTTTAAAAAAAAAAATCTTAGTCAATCATCTTTGTTTTATAAATCTAACAAAAAGTTCAGGAATCTTCCAGGGGCAGCAGCATTACATCAAAAGTTCAATAAAAACGACAGTAAACAAACTTTAAATTTAAATTTCAAAATATCTCAAGTATTAAAAATTTTAATTATATAATTTAATTTAAGTTCCCAGGTCAGAAGCATCTATGAATATTTTAATAAATAGTTCCCTTAAAAAAAAAAAATCCGTTTTTTTATCATGCATATACGATTCCTCAAAATGGCCGATGCCAATATTCGTCAAAATGCTGAATATTGGCGCCGATAATCGGCCCAACCAATAATTGGTCTATCCCGAGTACTACTTTAGGGGCAGTCCACTTTACAAATTCAACTAAGTAAAAAATAAATAAATAAATGGCATCGTTTTATACTTGCCTGCCCTGCGCCCTCTCGTATCCCCTTGAGCCCCTCCCCTCCCTCATACATACACGCACCCCAAACATCTCCTCCTCCCCCACCCAAGCCAAACCTCCCCCCTCCTACCTGTGGCATCCTCCCCAGCCCCGCTCCCCCTCCTACAGCCACTATGGGCAGTCCCGTTTGCGCCGACACAAACTCCAGCATGGGGGCCAGAGGACCCCAGGCCGTGCGCGGGGGCCTCTCCTCTTCATAAACCAGACCCTGTAGGGGCCGCGCAGCCAGCAGCTCACACAGCTGGGACAGCACCGTCTTAGGGCTGCTGTCGTTCACCTTGAGGAAGGAGGGGAGGAAGTGATGTAAGAGAGGGGTAAACACAGAGGGGGGGACAAAAAGAGTTACCAGACGAGATCAGTGTGTCTTGACTTTGTGTTACAGATATGGAGGGTGCATGTAATATGCATGAGGTGAACAACACGGGTTTTTTTTGTCAAAGAGCCGACTTGCTCATTGTGAAAAGCCTCACACAACTGCAGCAGCGCGCTCCCATTCAGCTCGTATAATGAATGATATTGAACAATGGCGGCTCATTGTCATCCCCTCCCTTCAAGTGAGGCTGAATGAGCAGAGAGTCGAGCGACATTCTCCAACCTGTAGCCAGATGACGTTGGCAGAGCCCCACTGGGTGACCACGCTCTCCCCCAGGGAACCGTACACCCGGCCGAAGCCGGGGTACAGAACCCGTCCCCCGGGCCCGGCCACCGCCGCCTCCGCCTGCACCGTGGCGCCGGCGTGGATCACGGCGATGTTGAAGTACATCATTGTCCCCGCGTCGCGCTCCCGCGGGCTGGGTCGCAGCAGCAGGTGGGGGGAGGCATCCGCCGGGCCTCTCCACTCTGCCAGGACCAGGAGGAGAGAGAGAGTAGGTATGGCCACCATGGCAACCTGCCGAGGGGGGAGGCAGATATGTATGGCACGAAGAGAGGGTGCCTGGAAAAGAGAGTCGGCGAGGGAGAAGAAACAAGGCAGATTAAGTTAGTCTGAAATGCTTTTTCCTCCAATATCCACTATGGGGGACATTAAACCAGATCAATAGAGTAAAAGAATTAGATGAGAAGAAGGTCGCTGAGAGAAAGACAGACAGGAAAAGAGAGGCGGGTAAAAAGAACGACTGAAAGTGATCAGAGATTGCGCAAAGGTATGACTGCTTTGAAAAATGCCAGAAAACACCAGTGGTGCCCCCACCCCGTGTTTAAGTCAACCTTAAACATTTCTTGACAATAATATGTCACATGTGACCTCACTAGTCTAAACATGACATTCAGATTAATATTACATTTTTAGAATGTGAGTTGTGCAGCAAAATCCGGCTCTTTTTATCCATCTCATGGGGCGGCCATTTTGCTACTTGCAGTCGACTGAAGATGACGTCAATGTTGCTCAGGCAACAACCAATCAGAGCTCACCTGTTTTCCGAAGCTGCGCTGTGATTGGTTGTTACCTGAGTCCTGAGCAACATTGATGTCATCGTCAGTCGACAGCAAGAGGCAAAATGGCCGCCCCCTCAGATGGATTAAAAACATCTGGATTTTGCTGCTTAACTCATATTAACCAGAATACTATTTAGACGAGTGGGGCTGCATAGAACATACTGTTAAGAGAAAATATTTGGCTTGACTTCCCCCTTTAAGCAGTCAGTCTAAAAAGTAATTTATTTTAAAAATAAAAAGGAAACTTTTTGTAGGTAAACGCAGCTGTGTAACTGCATCCATTTACATTTTGATATGTTTTCAAAAAAGTAATTTGAGACTTGGACAACTTTGCTTTGGCAACATATGTTGTCGATAAAAATGCTATACAAGTGCACTTCTTATACCATTTACTATTATGATCCAATTGGATTTTTCAGTTTTTGGACTATGACGTGTTTTTTGGCTACTATAATTATAAGATAAATATTGATTCTGAACTGAGAGTTGTGAACTCTTATATTGTGTTTTATTGATGGCGTCTATATTTATAATTTGATAGTGGTAGAATTAATGAGTAGAATGAATGGGATAAGTCAATGTATAATTTATAAATAAAATAAAATAAAATAAATTATATTTTGAGGAAGTAGGAATATAAAAATTTATACTTCTTCCTACTTCTTTTTTAACATGAACTTACTAGTGCTACCAAAGACTGGGTTGAAGACTGTCTTACTTAATATCTCTTGTTGCTTAATATGATGTTTGTTTGCTTCACTTGCTTTTTTTCCTTCTTATCATTTTCTGCTGTTTACAAGTTTTGGCTTCACAATTCTTATTTTGTTTATTTTTTATTATTATTATTTTTTTATGCATGCCTGAAATAAAAATTCAAATCAAATCTTAAATGCAGGCCCGGGTACCAAATGCACGTCCTGCCACTGGAGCACACATACGATGAGGAATATGGACCATATATAAGAGGAAAAAAGTTGGAGAAAGGGAAGGAAAAGTAGGGGAAAAGATGAAACTGTTGCTATTTAGGTTGCAGGCGGCAAAGGAACAACATTAGAAGAAGAGAAAATACTGTAGTAGTGGGCCTTTTCGAGGGAAGCAGGCCGAGGGAGTTAATAGCAAGCAGAGGCAACGACGGGGGCGGAGGTGGTTATTGTGCTGCATGAATGATAACAACAATTAAGATCACTGTAGACACCCTCACCCTCCCTCCCAGCTACAACCACGCACATTCGAATGTACACACAAGATGGATGCAGGGCCACACCATGCCCGCAGAGTTGCTAAATGATAGCAAGATGTGAGGGTTAATACGGTGCACGTACACACCAACAAGGACGCAAAACGATAATGACCACCTGGGAGATAAACGGGGCTTAAACGCATCGTATTGTTTTCAATTTTCTTGCCTCCCTTTCTCCATTTCCTTCCTACTTTCTCCTCAAACTGCCCCGTTTCCTGATTTCCATCATTCCTTCGCCGGTCGTACACAATTGCGCTGATTAACAAGGGCCGGGACAACACCGCCAGCCATTCCCCCCTAAAAGTAAGTCTCCCTCACTGAGCCTCCATTTGCAAGCCCTTTCCTCCTCTCTATGATTCTCGCTCCATCTTCATCCAACTCCAGCCCGCTGCCTGCCACAGTCTGATGATTCCTTGACCCCCATCGGTCTTTCAGGTGGGAAGAGGAAAATGAGAAAACAGCTAAAATATGGCATATCTGACCCCAGATTGGAGCAAGGATGCGCTTGAAGAGAGGAGAGAACAAAAATGAGGCATTACGCTGGGACCAAATGTGAAGTTAGACGCATGAAAAAGGGTATTGATCACTGGGGCGGCGTGTACGTGTTCCGCCTAAATAAATACACTGCCAGACCTCATATTTTGAGTGGCGGGACTGTGTGTGTGTGTGTGTGTGTGTGTGTGTGTGTGTAGCGATGGGGTTCAAGAAAAAAGGAGTGAGGCAGGTATGAAAAAGAGATAGAGGTGTGTTGAGATGCACAGTGAGAGAGAATAGGAAAATGTGATAATGAAGGAGGGGAGAGAGAGAGAGAGAGAGAGAGAGAGAGAGAGAGAAAAAACTGGCATTTGTAGTTTTTTGTTAGTTTTTTTAGTGCGCTGTAAGGCGTGGAGGATGGTGGGAAGAACAGCGGCAGAAATATGGTACATCGTATAATTTGAAGGAGATATATTCTGTACTGTACCAAGCTGCGAGCCGTTAACTGTTCGGCTTGTCACGGTATTTCACTCTCGGGAGACGCAGCTCAGCTCTGCCAATGTGTGCCAAAGTCAGCCTTGTTGGAAGTGTGAATACAGTGTAGTGAATGTCCTCTGGCAGCGTGTTCTCATGAGATATTTAGTAGGGAATTGTACCAAAAAAAAAAAGAAAAATGAAAAAAAAAAAAAAGTATGTACCCTCAGCAGAGATAGTGTGCATTCTCCAAACTAAAGCATTTAGTAGATCACAGAAGTCCGCCACTGGCCAACATCCGTGCCCTGGAGATAGTGGCGGTTTCTGGCATGTACGATTTGTGCGGGCCACACAGGGCACAAAAAAGAGACACAATAAAATTGTTTTCTATGGACATCATGACATTTAAGTTATTGGTGTATTTATGGTGAATTGCGCTACAAAATTATTCATATTTAATAACTAGTAGTGTCAAAATTAGTGTGTTAATTTTGAGTTAATTTAAAGTTCCTTCAAAGCCACATACTGTATTTTTTTGTAACGCGCGATTACCGTAATGACCGCCCCTGACTTGGAAAGAATGGCGGCGTGCTCTCTGCCGAGCAATGTGAAACGGCTATAAAGACAGCAAGGTCAGCCTTTGTAACGTTCCTAAAAAAAACAAAATGCGATCGGGAGAGTCACCCTCCCCCACGTCGTGCTCTCGTCATTCACCAGGTGCATTCAAGAGTTTTGATCGACCCTTTAGGAACGCTACGGAGGCTTACTTTGCTTTCTTTCTTGGTGTTTCAACATTGCTCGGCAGAGAGCCAGCCGCCATTCTACGTCACGACGCACTGAATGCGACGTAAATAACAATGGCAGCGTACGTAAAACTAAAGTTTCTACAAAATGTATTAAACTGGAAATGATTTTTGAAAAATGAATCTCATAGGTATGCTAATAACAACCAAATAAATGACATAGAGAAAACTTGTCATTACAATCGGGGTTTCTTTTAACAAAATGTTATCAATTATTATGAAATTACTGTATCAATGACTAAAAGACTTTTATGTTAACAAGAGTATGAAAACTTAGAAAAAAATATTTTATTGTACATTTAGAACAGATATCAAATTTGTGACAAATTGTGAGTTAACTATTGAAGTCATGCAATTAATAAGGATTAAAAAAAATTAAAAATCGCCTGACACCCCTTTAACGTCTCATTAAAAAAGAAAACAATGACAAAAATGAATAAAAAATAAACAGAACATGCTTTTCTTAAATGCACAGATAATATTAGTGTAAGTTCTAAACCTAAAAAAAACATAGACATAAACATAAAAAAACTTTGAGATTGCAAGCGTCAAATTTGAAGGTGGAGCAGTGACACCAACTTGTCAACTAATTAGTTCAACCCCTATGCAGAACCTCTCGATTGTGGGGCACAATATCAGCGGCCTGCTCATGTTAACCAATGTGCAATGCATAGTTACCATAATAAAATTGACAAGTCCTACCACAAAAAGTTGCAGAAACGCAACATTCACGGGGGAAAAAGCAAGTATCATTTTGAAAACCGAATAACTATTTCAGCTGCAATGGCAAATGCAAAAATATTTAATTTCCAGTCAAATAAAGTTTGACTAACTTCTTGTGAGAACAGGCTGCCCGTGAGCACGCAATCACATCTTACTGAGTAAGGCTGCAGTGAAGTAAATCCTCATCTACATTATCTGGCTGCAGCAAATCCAATCTGGAATACTGCAAACAGTACAACGAAAAGCGCGTGTGGAAGCTGCCAGTAAACAGAGACTAAGGAAAGCTGAGGTTGAACGACGATTGTCTCACTTGACTTTCTGCCGCCGATGAATCTTTTGTTGTCATGCAAATCTTCACATTTTCCCCTCCACCTCCCTCTTGTAAAAAAATAAATAGGATGACAAACATCTCTTGGAAAGGGCTGCTAACGTGACCTTCCGCGTTTAGCATTATTCTAATCAGACGTTGTAAACTTTTGATTGATCGTAGTGCATGCACCCTTGATCGTGATTATATCAGCATCCAAACAGGCACCGTATTTTATTTTGTCAACAAGCAGCCTACTATAGCGACGCTATTCTTTCTTCCAATTCTGTTTTGTTTGGATCAAATATGCCAACGATTGTAAGAAGCCAACTCAAGAGCACCTTCCTCGGAGCGCATTTATTAGCAGGCAAACGTTAACGCAGGCATTCTCCAAGTACATTCGAACCGTTTCAACTGCACTGCACCGCACAGTCACTTTAACTTAGACTTTCAATGTTTATCCACAGGAAACTGTCGCTGGCATGTGTGCAGGTCTCAAAGAAACACCTGCGCTAGTTTGAAACTTTATTGCTCTTTTAAGTAGCTGAAGGCAAATTAACTTCTTTTGAAGGGGAGCAGCAAAGGGAGAAATTGTGTTTCAGAAAGAGAAAATTGGGGGATAGGAAAAATATCCCACTTGGAGCTTGTAAGCTCCAAGTGTTGTTAGTTGAAGAAGTAATTTGACTGTCAGAAGCCCAGACAACAAATTTTATCTTTTTTTCAGCAGCATTTTTTATATAAAAAAATAATAGAGCAGCATATCTGCACAGCAATAGCCATGTGAAACAGATTCTCTTCAATGTCAAAGTCTAATACAACCGATCAATGCAGATAATGACAGCTCATGTCGTCCTCATAGAGTGGACCGGCGAGCACCTCTGAGGAAGTCCATCCATTCATTCATTTTCTAAAGTGCTGGTCCTCAATGGGGTCGTGGGTGAGCTGCAGTATTGAAATAAATTGAAAAGCATGAGCCCTGAGCAACTGTGATGGCTGAATTTTGCTTCATAACTCATATTCCAAAAATGTAATATTAATCAGAATGTCATGTTTAGACTAGTGATGTCACACATAACATATTATTGTCAGGAAATGTTTAAGGTTGACTTGCACTTGAAGTGAATTCTCTTGAGGTGGAATTAGCCTTACAATTCCGGATTATTGTTAGGATAACGATGGAGAATAATGAAGAAACTTCTGAACACAGATTTCTTTGATTAGTTCAGTCTTATTTTGATATCAAGTTTGTGTAAATCCAAAAACAGCGCATCCTCTCAAACCTTTTTTGCGTCCCATCGAATAGGGCTGAAAAATGGAATCGCTAACGTTACTTGTTAATATGCAAACATGTCGGGTTACACCCCAGAACTTCTGTCCATTAATCTTCTCTATTGTAATTGTGCCAGACCAAAAAAAGCAAAGATTCAGCAGGTCAAAAAATAACCAACTTACAAAATCAGTTCTAGCTTTGAATGTAGTTGGAGGATGGCTAGTAGAATATTAAATAAATACATCTGGAATCATTTCTAAACACCGTACTACAAATGTTTTTGTTCATCTATATGCCAGCGACATGTAATGACAGGCAGAACAATTAACGCTCTCCACTCAACGGCAGAAGGTTCCATTAAAGTGTGCATCCACCTGTTTCCCTTCCTACAACAGAATAATAGCTTTGCGTTCAATTAAGCGCATCCTGATTTGACACCAAGTTAAGTAGCTTATTTGCGAGTACATTGAGACAAGAACGGGATTATTTCACACTTTTTGCAACATTCGCGTTTGTTGGTGTGCTGTGATATTTTTTCGAATGTAAAATGTGCGCCTTGGCTGAATAAAGGGTATGGAAACGCTGCTATAGAAAATGGAGGGACAAATGGCATGGTTTTGAGACGTAGGAGGGCTGGAGTACCTGCAGAGAGCCCACGCGAGCACGGGGAAAATATGCAAACTCCAAAGACAGACGCTCCAAATGAGATTCAACCCTGCATCTAACAATAAGGCATTTGTTCTAAACATTATCCCACCATGCTTCCAAGATTATTTCAAATTTCTCTCAACGGTTTCAAAATTCAAGCTGCACTGTTACACTTACTCGCAGTTCATCGTCACATCTTTGGTATTTCGGGCAATTTTGAAGTGATCGTTTTGACAATATACTTACTTCGTAACTGTAATGCCCCAGCATTTGGAAAAGCAGAACCATAGATTCCAATGCCCCTTTCATTAACCTTTTGTTGTATGCCGGGAGAACAGCAGAGCAACAACACAATGAACACAGTCACGCAGGAATTGCTGTGGACCCCAAAACGCTAAGGATCTAACGATAACGGCAATATTGTGATACTGAAATTACCACAATATCGTTGTCGTCATGTCACGATATTAAAAGCAGTACATCTGTTAAAAAGGTGGGTTTGTATTCCCTTTGTGCAGTTCTAGCACCCTCTGGTGGTTAGTTTTTAGTGAAGTTTAATTTTAATTAGGAATGTTTTGGTCACTTCCCATAAATCAGTCATTCTAGGAAATATTTTTCAACATCTCTGTCAAAAAAACATTACTTTTTGCCCACTTCAGCCAAACACAGCATTGTGAACTACATAGACCATGCAACTCGCATCGCTGAGCCAATAGGAGGCTGGAGCACACTTTTTTTCACTCCAAAATAAACACTAGATAAAGACTGGATGCTTCTGTTAATTTGCGGTGGTGATTTAATTCTCAACCATCACACCCGACCTGTATTTTACCATTTTGTTGTGCTTTTTAAATATATTTAATGGGCGTGGGAGGGATAAAACCATATTCATATTCATATTCATACAATGCACTTTTCCCTATTTGAAGATGAGACATTTCCAATCTCCCAGTTCTCTTGACTGCAGCTTTGTAGCTGCAACTGCCAAAAAAGCTGCGCAGCTTCAAAAGACGAGAATGAAATATTGATTCTCGGTGTGATTTTAGGCAAACCGTCACAATGTTCTCAGATGACCCTCCTTCCTCGTTCACTGTACATCTGCAGCAGGTGGCCTGCGGTGACACCGCAGGAGTGACTCGAGGGCTGCACGAATACAGGATGCCAACGCTCGAGTCGTCGGATGTGGCGTCCACGCCTCTCGCAACCCTTTCTAGTTTCCTCCCTCCCTCCACCCCGCCGATGCACTGAGCTCCAATGGAGGCGGTGTGCCAGACACCGCGTCACATCTGCGGGTGGGGGGAACGTGAATGAGAGTGTGGCGTGAGAGTGGGGAGCACACTGGAAGCGCAATGTTCAGCGTTGTTATTATTAGGCCACGTCGGACTCTGCAGCTTCATTCCGTTCTGTCATGCAGAGTAATGGAGCTGTTCCCTGCTGCCTTTGGCTGCGGCTGGAGTGAATCAGGCCGACTTGCATTAGACGATCAATACACAACACACGTGAAATGTATGCGCTGCACTGTAAACATGTAGGCCATTTACGAGAAATTGCACCATCTCGGAGAAAGGGGACTGTTCCTGAAGATCAGAAAACATATCGGTCTATGCATACATAGACCGATATGTTTTTTTTTCAGGGCCAATACCCATTATTAGTGGTCAAGGATGCTGATACCTGATATTTGGAGAATATATAAATTTTTAATAAAAGAGAAAATATTGAGATCAAAATTTGCAAAAATACAAACTCCAGCTCTTAAAAGTTTTTGAATTTTTAAACATATGTTTATTGAATAAATTTCGCCCCACTTAGGTGGGTGTGACAATTAGTGGTACTTAAAGTTGAACAACTTTTAAGGTCTGTAAAATAATGGAGTTACAAAAAAAAAAAAAAAAAATCTTAGTCAATAGACAAAGTTCAGGGATCTTCCAGGGGCAGTAGCATGTCTTCAAAAGTTCAATAATATTTTTTTACAGTAAATAAAGTTTTCCAAAATTTCCAAAATATCTTAAGTATTAAAATGTTATTTTAATTTCAAGCAAAAACAGAAGGTGCAGGGTCAGCAGCATCTCTGAAAATTAAAATAATTAGTTCCTAGAAGTTAACACTTTTTTTTAAATGGATCTATTATTGTCCGTATCATTCTTCAAAATGTCAAAATGGCCGATGCCGATATTCGTCAAAATGGTGAATAACGTCACCGATAATCGGTCTATCCCTATCGAGGACGTTTTGTCTTTTCGTCATTTGTACCTGAAGTGTCGGCTATTTGGGGAAAAAGTGCAGCCTCTGTCATTTCCTTCCTTCATAGCTATAGCATACCACGCAAATACAATACTATAGAAGACAACGGCAGCGCACTGCGAGGCCCACAGTGTGCATATCTTGGTGAGTGTGTGTATATATATGAGATGACATTAGGAATGAAAAGAAGAGTGCAGCTGGAGCTCAATGCTCCTCGTGTTAATTGGCCCATACTTCAATCACAGCCACTGGAGTGTGTTCTCTATCGCAGTAGATACACTCTCGCTCTGTCCTGCACACGCACACACTCAGTCTGCACTGGTTCATGCCTCCCTTCCATCCCTTCCATTGCCGCATGTTGAGCTCCAGTTGCTATGTTCTTTCCTCTCCAAAGCATACACGTCTTCAACTTTGCCTTCATTCTTAATCCCACCCACCAACCCCTTGCCTTCTTCCTTCTTTGATCCATGTCATGTTGACGAGGCTGCCAGCGAGTGATCTGTGCAGCACCATGTATACAGTAGGTCTGGCTGGATGATATAGCTAAAAAAAATCATCACACTATGAATTGAAGCCACCTGAGTGTAAAAATGGACATATTTCCAAATGGGTTCCTTAACATCACAAAAACAAAAGCAAAGATATAATATATTTTCTCTTGACACTTAAATTACCACTTATTTGCTGTTCATATTTGGTTAATATCCGCTGTCAACATCCGGCCTTAAGTGTACTAGTCCTGTACTATCAATCACTTTTTCGAGTGCTTTGCTACATTCCACATTAGCTTAGCGCAGTCCTTATCAAATATGGGGGTGGACCCCCCTTGGGGGTGGTTGCATGTGATCTCAGGGAACGTGTTTTGTTTTGTTTTTGCATCGTAAGAAAAAAAGTGTAATTGCACATCCACTACAGTAGGCGGCAGTCTCATTGTCAGACAGGGAGCATTAGCATCTCTGCAGATGAATACTTACAGCAATTTTATAGACAAATTATACAATTTATAGTGGCGGCTTTTCGGAGGGGCGTGACAGAAAAATAAATTAGAGGCACCGGCTTAGCGGTTAGCACGGCTTCTCATGTTCTCTCTTCTTGGACGGTGTGTCCCATGTTTAGCTACTCCTCAGCCTCCTTTAGTCAAGTCAAGTGAGGTCATGTCAGAAGTATTACATAAGAGACCATGGAGGAAACGATTAGCTACGTAAAGGGGAGGATCCGCATTGCGGAAAGGTAGTGTTTAGCCACGCCAGCTAGCATGCTGTAGCTCGTATATGGCCGGCGCAGAGCAAGTTAGCTTAGCCAGTTGTTCCGCAAGCAGCTGGGAATGCTGGAAGGTTGGTGATTGTTCCAATTGTTTTGTTTTGTTTTTAACCAGCTCAGAACTGGTCAGTGCCGACAGGTGGCAGCTCCTCCAGCTCCGTGGTCAGAC